>NC_140000.1:51235713-51240713 GCF_964263955.1 Coregonus lavaretus
TACAGACAGATCATTTCACTTATAATTCACTGTATCACAATTCCAGTGGGACAGAAGTTTACATACACTATGTTGACTGTGCCTTTAAACAGCTTGGACAATTCCAGAAAATGATGTCATGGCTTTAGAAGCTTCTGATAGGCTAATTGACATCATTTGAGTCAATTGGAGGTGTACCTGTGGATGTATTTCAAGGCCTACCTACAAACTCAGTGCCTCTTTGCTTGACATCATGGGAAAATCAAAGTAAATCAGCCAAGACCTCAGAAAAATAATTGTAGACCTCCACAAGTCTGGTTCATCCTTGGGGAAATTTCCAAACACCTGAAGGTACCAGGTTCATCTGTACAAACAATAGTACGCAAGTACACTGCTCAAAAAAATAAAGGGAACACTTAAACAACACAATGTAACTCCAAGTCAATCACACTTCTGTGAAATCAAACTGTCCACTTAGGAAGCAACACTGATTGACAATCAATTTCACATGCTGTTGTGCAAATGGAATAGACAGGTGGAAATTATAGGCAATTAGCAAGACACCCCCAATAAAGAAGTGGTTCTGCAGGTGGTGACCAAAGGCCACTTCTCAGTTCCTATGCTTCCTGGCTGATGTTTTGGTCACTTTTGAATGCTGGCGGTGCTTTCACTCTAGTGGTAGCATGAGACGGAGTCTACAACCCACACAAGTGGCTCAGGTAGTGCAGCTCATCCAGGATGGCACATCAATGCGAGCTGTGGCAATACGGTTTGCTGTGTCTGTCAGCGTAGTGTCCAGAGCATGGAGGCGCTACCAGGAGACAGGCCAGTACATCAGGAGACGTGGAGGAGGCCGTAGGAGGGCAACAACCCAGCAGCAGGACTGCTTCCTCCGCCTTTGTGCAAGGAGGAGCAGGAGGAGCACTGCCAGAGCCCTGCAAAATGACCTCCAGCAGGCCACAAATGTGCATGTGTCTTCTCAAACGGTCAGAAACAGACTCCATGAGGGTGGTATGAGGGCCCGACGTCCACAGGTGGGGGTTGTGCTTACAGCCCAAAGGTGGGGGTTGTGCTTACAGCCCAACACCGTGCAGGACGTTTGGCATTTGCCAGAGAACACCAAGATTGGCAAATTCGCCACTGGCGCCCTGTGCTCTTCACAGATGAAAGCAGGTTCACACTGAGCACATGTGACAGACGTGACAGAGTCTGGAGACGCCGTGGAGAACGTTCTGCTGCCTGCAACATCCTCCAGCATGACCGGTTTGGCGGTGGGTCAATCATGGTGTGGGGTGGCATTTCTTTGGGGGGCCGCACAGCTCTCCATGTGCTCGCCAGAGGTAGCCTGACTGCCATTAGGTACCGAGATGAGATCCTCAGACCCCTTGTGAGACCATATGCTGGTGCGGTTGGCCCTGGGTTCCTCCTAATGCAAGACAATGCCAGACCTCATGTGGCTGTAGTGTGTCAGCAGTTCCTGCAAGAGGAAGGCATTGATGCTATGGACTGGCCTGCCCGTTCCCCAGACATGAATCCAATTCAGCACATCTGGGACATCATGTCTCGCTCCATCCACCAACACCACGTTGCACCACAGACTGTCCAGGAGTTGGCGGATGCTTTAGTCCAGGTCTGGGAGGAGATCCCTCAGGAGACCATCCGCCACCTCATCAGGAGCATGCCCAGGCGTTGTAGGGAGGTCATACAGGCACGTGGAGGCCACACACACTACTGAGCCTCATTTTGACTTGTTTTAAGGACATTACATCAAAGTTGGATCAGCCTGTAGTGTGGTTTTCCACTTTAATTTTGAGAGTGACTCCAAATCCAGACCTCCATGGGTTGATACATTTGATTTCCATTGATAATTTTTGTGTGATTTAGTTGTCAGCACATTCAACTATGTAAAGAAAAAAGTATTTAATAAGATTATTTCATTCATTCAGATCTAGGATGTGTTATTTTAGTGTTCCCTTAATTTTTTTGAGCAGTGTATAAACACCATGGGACACACAGCCGTTATACTGCTCAGGAAGGAGACGCATTCTGTCTCCTAGAGATGAACGTACTTTGGTGCGAAAAGTGCAAATCAATCCCAGAACAACAGCAAAGGACCTTGTGAAGATGCTGGAGGAAACAGGTACAAAAGTATTTATATCCACAGTAAAACGAGTCCTATATCGACATAACCTGAAAGGCCGCTCAGCAAGGAAGAAGCCACTGCTCCAAAACCGCCATAAAAAAGCCAGACTACGGTTTGCAACTGCACATGGGGACAAAGATCGTACTTTTTGGAGAAATGTCCTCTGGTCTGATGAAACAAAAATTGAACTGTTTGGCCATAATGACCATCGTCATGTTTGGAGGAAAAAGGGGGTTGCTTGCAAGCTGAAGAACACCATCCCAACCGTGAAGCACGGGGGTGGCAGCATCATGCTGTGGGGGTGCTTTGCTGCAGGAGGGACTGGTGCACTTCACAAAATAGATGGCATCATGAGGAAGGAAAATTATGTGGATATTTTGAAGCAACATCTCAAGACATCAGTCAGGAAGTTAAAACTTGGTCGCAAATGGGTCTTCCAAATGGACAATGACCCCAAGCATACTTCCAAAGTTGTGGCAAAATTGCTTAAGGACAACAAAGTCAAGGTATTAGAGTGGCCATCACAAAGCCCTGATCTCAATCCTATAGAGCATTTGTGGGCAGAACTGAAAAAGCATCAAGATTCCCCAATATTTGAAATACATTACAAATATGACATGTTGGCGCAATTCATCTTTCATATAAACTCTTTTATACGTAGGAAATCTCCATGGGTGTGTGTTTTGTGTGGCGTCTATTATTTTACTCTTTTTTTTTACATACCAGAACAAAGTGCCGATTGAGGAGACTGAGGTGGTGCAATAAGGAGAAATTCCCTGTTCTTTGAGAGTTACTTCAGCGCTTGACTCAGTTCTGCCCAGCGCAGACTGTGATGATGTTGCTACAAATAGCCACCAGGGGGCAGGAGTGATCATTAAGAAATCAGAGGCTTCTTTTCTCTCTTTCTCTCTTCAACTAGTTTATTCTACAGTATCTGTTTCTCTGTATCTCTTGTGAGGCGAATACTTACACACACACACACACACACACACACACACACACACACACACACACACACACACACACCCTTTAGGGGCCAGGATGACATCGTTAGTTTTTCCGAAGTCATATTACTGGAAATGCACAGCTCTGACATCACAAGTTCACGACCTCTCCACCATCACAGTTTCTCTCACAACACCACCAGTTCAGAGTTCGCCCCGCATTACACGCCCAGAGCGGACCAAAGTCACATGTTTACAGGCGTTCGTACACAAACTGGGAATTGAATTCCCCTTCATCTCATCTGGGGCGAGAGAGCAAGGCTTAATTCTCTGTAACTGTAAACATCTGGGGCTCAACCTTCAAAAGATTCTACAACGGGGTTTTTAGCAACTCAGCCGTAGCCTCAGAGGATGGAGAGAAAAGAGAGAGCAAGAGAGAGAGAGTGATGGAGGGAGAGAGGGAGAGAGAAAGAGTCAGAGAGAGAGGTAGGGGGATGGAGAGAGAGTCAGAGAGAGAGGGAGGGAGAGGGTAAGAGAGAGAGGAAGGGAGATGGGGAGAGAGAGAGAGGGCGAGAGTCAGAGAGAAAGGGAGGGAGATGGAGACGGAGAGAGAGGGAGAGAGTCAGAGAGAGAGTGAGGGAGATGGAGAGAGGGAGAGAGAGAGAATCAGATAGAGAGGGAGATGGAGACAGAAAGAAACAAAGAAAGAAAGAGAGTCTAGGAGAGAGAGGGACGGAGAGGGAGAGTGAAATGATATCAAAGAGGTCTTTCTTCCAACCTCCTTGAGCAGCCAGTGGATCAGACATGGAGCAGCGGACCTTAAGGACCTTGAGAGGGGAATTTAATGCTTACCATGCAGAACGCTATCTTGAAGGCTCTTTGCCTCAAACTTTTCTCTTTTATCATTAATTAATTCTTGCTAATTGCCAGGATTAGGAAAAGAGAGAGAGAAATCAGTGCTCCAGTCCTAGAGTCTCTCGACCGCAGTGTGTGTGTCTCTGTGTGGGTTGGTGTGTATGTGTGTGTCTTAATATGTGTGTGTATGCACACCCTTGGCCCTGATAAGGAAGGGAAAAGGAGGGAGAGAAATGAGAATTGAACACTCCTGGTCAGCAAGGTCGTCAGGCCTTAAGTATTTCCATTACACTCAGGAATGTAATCGAAGCTGTTTAACATCCCTATCGGTGGTCGTGTTGCGGTAGAAGTCAAAGGCGAAGTGGTTCAAAGTGGTTACGTTGCACACTCTTTTCCCAACGCACCTTCTATTTCGAATCTTCGACATCATCATATTCCGATAGGAGGATCTGGCATGACAAATACTTTACAAATGTTTTAAGAATGCTTTATGTGTTCCTTTACGGTTCACTCGGCTACAGAGCTCGTTTCATGCAGTTGTCAGAGGCATAGCCCGAACAAGGAATTCCAAAGAAACACTTGAGCAACTTTCCCAACATTATTTTATGTAATCGTGCGAGTTACACAAGCTGCTGCCCTATGGGCCCTGGTCAAAAGTAGTGCACTATATAGGGAATAGGATGCTATTTGGGACACATCCACAAATTTACATCAGTGTAAAGCGAAGTACAGAGGGTCAGCCGCAGTGCAGCGCCCTGGAGCAGTTTAGGGGTTAAGTAAGTGCCTTGCTCAAGAACCCAGTGGCAGAGGAAGGCATTAGACTGGTACATACTGCACTGCACTATATGAAGTTAGGATCATGGCCCATAGTGATAGAGCATAGAATATTAACTGATTATCAAGTCCAGGGAACCATAAGCAAACAATGAAAAGTAGTCTGTATTAGATGCTTAAGTTCTAAAATGCTGTTTGCCAGTGTGTGTGTGTGTGTGTGTGTGTGTGTGTGTGTGTGTGTGTGTGTGGGCATGTACAAACTATTTACTGTTAGCTGGGTGAGCAGAAAAGCACAACCGTAGCAT
>NC_140000.1:51243213-51283213 GCF_964263955.1 Coregonus lavaretus
AGGCACGTGGCCCTGCCTGTCTGCTGTGTTTAGCGTCAAGGGTGCAGAGTGCCTGGGTAGAGTAGCCTGACATTGGTTGGCATGGGGGGGCATGCCCTTTCTACCCTGGAGGGGCTCTCTAAAAAGCACATATTCCACACAAATGTCACTGTGAATCTGATCGCCATTCTATAGACACACACACACACACACACACACACACACACACACTGCTAGATCCCTAGCCAGAGGCCTGACACGTCTCGGGGAAAGGCAAATATAAATGCCATGATCACAACTCTGATGTAACTGCATCACAGTTACACTGTAAAAAAATCTAGTTGTTTCAACTAATTATTATTAAGTAACTGGTTCCACAGCATTACTTTTGTTTACTCAACTTTTCAGTCCAAGTGTTACCTAAAAAACTAAAAAATTACTTGGCCCAAACTTAGCTACAACTTGAGAAAATTGTAGCTAAGAAAATTCAGTCAATTTAAAAGTATGTGTTTGCTTTACTTGTCTCATATGCTCATTCAACTACAAATTATTATTTGGGCATCTTACGTTATTTTCAACTTACATATTTGACACACATTGTGCATGTTCAGTTATACAGTAATTATCATTCAAACATGTTCTCACCTGGGATTTGAACTCACAACCTCTTGGTTCACAGTGTCCCAATCTTCCTGCTATGCCACAATGACTGTGTCACTTATCAGTTATTCTGACTATTCGCTCATCATTGATTTGATTTACTTATTTAAACCATTTTAGGTTTTTCTGTATAGTTGTCTGATGTTGGTGGGGAATATTACTCTGTTTTAATGGTATTTCTTAATCACTATGATCAATACAATCGTTTTTCTTAAGTGTACTTCTAACAGAGCTGAGATGTACTTTGAAGTGCAATGTGTAGCAGTACAGGTGGAATCAGTTACTGTCTCAGACATGGTGGTGTATCAGGAAGATTGGAATTATCTGAATCAGCAGGTTGTGAGTTCAAATCTCAGGTGAGAAAGTGATGAATAATAATTATTGTATACATGGACAATGTACTCGTGTGTGTCAAATATGTAAGTTGAGAACATTGTATGTTAAAAGCACTGTGTGTGACTAGTTCCACAGCATTTTCTTTTAGGTAAGATGCTGAAATAATAATTTCTAGTTGATTGAACAAATGGGACAATTTGAGCAAACTCATCATTTTACAGTTTTTTTCAATTGCTTACACACAAAAATTTAAACGTTCCCACATTTAGCAAAACCTTACACTCAAGGAGCAAAACACCGGCGTAGATTTGCACTACTGTAAGCACATTGTCAGCTTGTTTTTCAAAACATTACACACAGTGATTTGCAAAACACTAAACACACTTGTATGCATTTGACACAGAAATGTATCATGATGTCATTTCCTTGCAATTTCAAAGCAAAGACTTTCATATGAACACACCCATGAACCAATTGGTTAAACACAGCCACCAGGTGTGCACACACACTGAACTTACCTGTTGCCTTTTTATTGTGCTTAAACCTGATTGGTATGTCTACAATTAAGCACTATAAAAAGGCAACAGGTAAGTTCACCTGTCTTAAAAAAAAATGGACGGTGTCAGAGGAAGAGGAAGAGGAAGAGGGAGAGGGAGAGGGAGAGGAAGACCTGGAGGAGGGGTAGGACATGCACAAAGAAGAAGACAACCAAATCTGTGTAATGAAATTCGTGCTACAATTGTGGACCATGTAATAAACCACGGACTAACACTGAGGGAGGCTGGACTGAGAGTACAGCCTAACCTAAGCAGGTACACGGTGGCATCAATAGTTCGGACATTTCGTCAAGAGCACTGGTGAGAAACGTATCTTCTGTCAACATAAAATCCATAGCTTACTGCATGTACTATATCAACAGTTTTGGTATCTATTCCTGTATCATTTTACAGTAAGCTACATGTATTTTGTTTGGCCAACATAGGATTGAACGTTGAGAACACCAAGGAGGGAGGGGCCCCATATTCACACAGGAGCAAGAGAGAGAGATCATACACCTAGTTTTGGCCAATAATGCAATCAGACTTAGAGAAATGCAAGGCCATATTGTCAATGATCACCAAATGTTCAATAATGTCCAACAGGTGTCTCTGTCAACAATAGCCCGTATCCTTAAAAAACATCAAGTTCTGATGAAACAACTGTATAAAGTGTCATTTGAAAGAAATTCAGACAGGGTGAAAGGCCTGCGGCGTGAATATGTGGTGGTACGTTTTGTTCACTGACTGTAGTATTGTGTACTGCACACATAACCTTTTTACTGTACATGTAATTTTACTGTATAGCAGACCTACAGTAAATTGATCTACACAATGTGATATTTTGCTGTATTTCAGAGAGTTTTGCAAATGGATGCGGAGGAAGTCCCGCATGAGTTTATATACATTGATGAGGCTGGATTTAACCTGACAACAGTGAGAAGAAGGGGAAGAAACATCATTGGCCACAGGGCTATTGTCAATGTACCAGGGCAACGTGGGGTTACACAGAATGGGGTCCTCCACCGCCATGCCAACTTGGGTCCTTACAACACTGACATCATTCTTACATTTTTAGACAGATTACACAATATTATCACAGCAGCAAACCAAATGGACCAGATGCAATATATTGTCGTCTGGGACAATGTAGCTTTCCATCGTTCTGCTCTGGTCCAAAACTGGTTTCATCAACACCCACAATTTACAGTTCAATACCTTCCACCATACTCCCCCTTCCTAAACCCCATCGAGGAGTTCTTCTCAGCATGGCGGTGGAAGGTTTATGATCTCCGGCCCTATGTCCAGATGGCCCTCATTCAAGCTATGGTGGAAGCATGTGACCAAATTGAAGCAGCATCCATACAAGGGTGGATTCGTCACTCCAAAAGATTCTTCCCACGTTGCCTTGCAAATGAAAATATAGCCTGTGATGTTGACGAGGCCCTGTGGCCAGATCCAGCTAGGCGGAGAGATGTTTAGGTTATTTTTCTTTTTTATTCGGTACTGAACTGGATATGTAATTTATGTTACAGTATTACTGTAAACTTACAGTACAATGGTACGTTCAGTAATACTGTATGAAAACTGGAAAATGTTTTGTTATGAATGTTTTGTTGAAATGTTCAGTATTGACTGACTTGAGTACATGAAAATAAATACATGTTTTCATTAGTCTGCACAATTGGTGTCATGTGGTGTTGGTGAATTTATTTTGACACTTTCTCTGTGTAAATGCTAAAAGTGTTTTAGGTTGAGCACAGGAGTGTTTAACTGATTCAAACAGAATCAGACCATATGATGGTTGGGTTTATGTTATGACAACAAAATAAGGTTTTTATAAGACATTGTATAGTTTTGATTGTTGTGCTACTTTGGTGTAGTGTTGTGCTAATTGTGTGAAGGGGTTTGAAAAACCGGGCCCTGTTTTCAAAATTGTGCTTAAGCAATTGAAAAAAACTGTAAGTTCATTGAATTTTTACTAACAATTTCTCATGTTGGATCTAAGTTTGGGCCAACTAAAAATGTGAAGTTCACTAAAACTTAGACCAAAACGTTGAGTAAACCAAAAAAGCCAGTGGAACCAGTTACTTAATCATAGTTTTTACAGTTAAACATGTTTGGACTGTGTATGTGTTTGTGATTATGTAGAGTATACCTCTTTTGTTGATCTTACCATCAGAATGATTGAAGTTGTATCAATGACTCATAAGAACTCATTAATTCAAGCACATAGTATAACCTCTAAAGTGTTAAGATCCTCAGAGGATCCAACTAAAGGATTCTAATATTTGTGGAATTGCCTGTATGGTTGGGCTAGTGCCTTCTCGTGTGTATGTGTTTGTGTGTGTGTGTGTGTGTGTGTGTGTGTTTGTGTGTTTGTGTGTGTGTGTGTCATAATGCTTATAAGCCGTTTATAACCTTATATTGACAGGAAGTGTGCATCCCGAATAGACCCTATCCCCTACATAACACTACTTCTGACCAGAGGCAATAATAGGGAGCATTTGGGACACTTCCTATGTCGCTCTGGGGGTAAATGTGACATTCTGGGCTCTGGGGATAATTTGTCTGTGGACTGGTTAATGCAGCCTTATTGGCTGGATGACATCTCTGACATCTTTTTCATTGGGCCGCTGACAGCTCGTCATTCTGCTGGCTCTGGGCTAATGACTTTGGTTGGCAGATCTGCAGAGAGGGAATAGATTAGGGAGGATTCTCTCTCTCTCTGCATTAGTGTTTATTCGCTCTTCTCTGTGGGAAGCTGTCAGTCACAGCACTACTTCCTGTGCTCTGCAAGGGTGTGTCTGAAAACGTTACTAGTTGTCAATCCATTGCTTCCTCCAGCCTTTTTTCCTCAAGGACCTTGGATCCTCCCCTCCAATGTGCTTTGAGAGGAATTTGGGAAACAAGGACAGAGGAAGCAAGGGTTTTTAGACACAGCCCATGTTTCCGCGTCATAGTGATAGGAGAGGTGCAGTGGGACCACAGTGTGTGTACTAACTCCTGTTACCTTCAATTTCACTCCATTTCCATGGGGCCGCTAACAGCTCGTCATTCTGCATTAGTGTTTATTCACTCTTCTCTGTGGGAAGCTGTCAGTCACAGCACTACTTCCTGTGCTCTGCATGGGTGTGTCTGAAAACGTTACTAGTTGTCAATCCATTGCTTCCTGCAGCCTTTTTTCCTCAAGGACCTTGGATCTTATGGTTACCAGGCACTATCCCTGTCAATTTCTATAGTTTCTGCAACCTTGTTCATTTCCGTGGTTATAGTTTAAAGTCCCTCTCCATTTCCATGGTTACGGTTATGATTCCTGTCCATTTCTGTGATGACAACTCAATTCCACATCCCATCTCCATGGTAATGGCTATCATATCTGTCCATCATATCTGTCCATTCCATTTCCACGTTATGGCCAGAAAGCTTTGACCCTCAAAACCCCAGTCAAAAATCTTTATATCCATTCTTGGACACTACTTTCTATGAAGCAATGTACTGTCCATGCAATCTAAGTAGCGTTTTTGTGAATAGTATTCTGAGTGAATATTGAGACATACTGTTGCTTGAGATGTGCTAGCTGCAAATGCTGCAGTTAACCGTTCCCATGTGATGTTTTACTTGACTGTACAGTATGTTCAAGGGCATATTGAAAGCTCAACATTCTTCACCAGCCGCAGTTCAAAGCATGTGTGTGAAATTATCATATTCGCTTGAAGTCCCTGATCTCTTGTTTTTAAATTCAAGTATCCCTCTAGTGTAGCCTTGAGGGCTCCTATCTTTCTGTTCTAACAGTGTGTGCATGTGCATGTGTGTGTGTGTGACCTCTGTGGATCCGGTTATATGCCGAGCTTATTCAAAGAGTGAAATTGGCCTCAGCACTGTGTGTGTGAGAGAGTGTGTGTGTGTGAGAGTTTGAGTGTGTGTATGTTTGTTTGTGTGTGTGACCTCTATCTGTAAATCCATACGGTTACCTCTTCTCTCTCATTTATTTAATAACGTTTGCCTAACAACTTTGAGTGTGTGTGTGAGCGTGTGCATGGCGTGTGTGTGACCTCTGTGAATCCATAATGCTCAGCACTGAGTTTCTGTTATTTAGAGAGTGAAGTGGTCTGTAGGACTTGGGAACATTCTGAGATTAGTTCAGCAATGCCCAGATACACATTGATTGAGATGGTTTCGTTAGTACATTGCCACACTGACTGATAGTAACACATTCGTCAGTTATTGGGAACATATTTAAATGCTAATTACACCAACATGTCTCATCCACCCTCACACACACACACACACTCCAATCCATATTCATAAGGACAGATTGTATCTTGCATGGTTGCACCTCATATGTTTCCTGATATCCTTGGAAAGGCACAAGGTCTTGATGTGTAGATAAAGGCCTTAGTGACATACAACTAAATGAGATGTCAATACTTTTGATCAGTGACGCCTTACCAAGAGCCTTTCACTGTCTAATGGTGTGGTAATAAAGGCTTGGTATAGTCCATGATATATTGATGATAGAAAGGGATAACACTAACTTCAATCCTACAGTGCAGGCATACTGTAGGCAGTATGTTGCAGTTACAATGCATTGTAAGACTTCCCACTTTCCCCCACTCTCTCTGACAGAGCTCTTCCTCTCTCTCTCTCTACTAGCTCTCTCTCTCTTTCTCTCCCTTCACTCACTCTCTCTCTCGTTCCCTCTCTCAAACTTAAGGTTATACCATGGTAATTAGTAGCATCGGGGGTAGCTCACTAACGAGTGATTACTTTCCTTATCTCTCACCGAGTGATCATCGCTTCCTCCCTCTCAGACGCCCGCCGCCGACTTCCTCCCTCTCTTTCTTTCCCTCTTTTCTTTATCTCCCCTTCGCTCTCTCATTCCTAATGATCAATACAATCGAATTACCCAGATTTGTATGCTTGGTAGAGTTCCCTGCGATCCTATATCTCTACCTCTTTAACATGCAAATATAATTACACTGAAGAAAAGGGGGGTGAAGAAAGAGAGAAAAAATATATGTTTATTTAGCTTTAGTTTCCTTTAGCCGCAGGCTAGCATCTGGTGGAGGTAGGGAGACTGAGGGAAAGAGAGAGGTAGAGGTAGAGAGTTAGAGAGGTAGTGAAAGAGAGCGAGAGAAAGAGAGAGAGGTAGAGAGAGAGGTAGAAAAAGAGAAAGAGAGAGTGAGAGAAAACAGCTGGTGAGGTCTGGGAGTGCTGTGTGTGCAGAAACGGCAGGCAAGCCGCTCACCCAGAAATCCTCTCCTCCCCTCTATCACCCAGGCCCTTTAGCGGAAGCATTGCAGGGGAGGAGAGGGGCTACCTATGCACTGTACTACTTTACTGTAGCGGTTTAATTACCTATAACTGAGGGGGGGAAATGCAGACGTAAGAGCTTTCAATGCAGACATAAGAGCTTTAAACGCAGACGTAAGAGCTTTAAACACTTTAAACACAGACGCAAGAGCTTTAAACACAGACGCAAGAGCTTTAAACACAGACGTAAGAGCTTTAAACACAGACGTAAGAGCTTTAAACGCAGACGTAAGAGCTTTAAACACAGACGTAAGAGCTTTAAACACAGACGTAAGAGCTTTAAACGCAGACGTAAGAGCTGTACAATATTTGTATTGTATTATCAGAACGGTCTAAAAATGGTTTGCTTAGCTTTTAATATTTGATGTTATCACTGGTTCACAATGTAGGCTGTGCCTCAGTTTCTTTACACAGTATTTCATTACCTAAGCCAAACCAATTAACGAAATGCAGACACCTCTAAATCATTTAAGCTGTGTTGTAACAATGTGACGATTGTTTACACAGCTACTCCTGTTTGATGGAAATTGAGCAGGATGTTGTCCTGCTGTGTAATTGCTGACTCTACCTACAATTATCTAGGACAAAAATGAAACAAAACAGAGGCAATAATGAAGATGTATACCAACTCTGTCGCATTTCTATTTCAATATTCTAACATTACGACAGTGTAAGTACTGTTTGTTACAGGAAGAGCTATAGGCAAAGCACCTCAACTCTACTTTGTACAGCACTTACACATCACCTCAACTCTACTTTATACAGCACTTACACCTCAACTCTACTTTAAACAGCACTTACACAGCACCTCAACTCTACTTTATACAGCACTTACACAGCACCTCTACTCTACTTTAAACAGCACTTACACAGCACCTCAACTCTACTTTATACAGCACTTACACAGCACCTCAACTCTACTTTATACAGCACTTACACAGCACCTCAACTCTACTTTATACAGCACTTACACAGAACCTCAACTCTACTTTATACAGCACTTACACAGCACCTCAACTCTACTTTAAACAGCACTTACACAGCACCTCAACTCTACTTTAAACAGCACTTACACAGCACCTCAACTCTACTTTAAACAGCACTTACACAGCATCTCAACTCTACTTTATACAGCACTTACACAGCACCTCAACTCTACTTTAAACAGCACTTACACAGCACCTCAACTCTACCTTAAACAGCACTTACACAGCACCTCAACTCTACTTTAAACAGCACTTACACAGCACCTCAACTCTACTTTAAACAGCACTTACACAGCACCTCAAACCTACTTTAAACAGCACTTACACAGCACCTCAACTCTACTTTAAACAGCACTTACACAGCACCTCAAACCTACTTTGAACTGAATTACTTTGGGGAAAAGAGGTTTAAACACTGTGTCATACCAGTTCTACAGTAGTTCATTTACTTCATTATTCAAAATTGAGTGATTAATGAATCCAACTTTATTAAATACTTTTGTTATTCATTTATAGATGTTTACTGTATTTAATAGCATAGGTACGGTTTTCTCAGCAACTCCTGTTTGATCCATTAACATTAGCTTACAGTAAATGTGTTGATGTAAGGGGCACTGTACTTTATTATTCTATTAGTTAGTATGGCACTGAGTGATAATAGTTCATATGATCTACAGTACCAGTCAAAAGTTTGGACACACCTACTCATTCCAGGGTTTTTCTTTATTTTTACTATTTTCTACATTGTAGAATAATAGTGAAGACATCAAAACTATGAAATAACACATAACTATTAAACACTCCTGCAGCTCATTTCCATGGCAACACAGTCACAATCCATGATCGCCGTGGTTGGTCTCTGCACATCGCTCTCTCTTCTCTCCTCTGCCCTCTCCTCTCCTCTCTTTCTCTCTCTCTCTTTGCATGACCTTTTCTCTTTGGCTTACTCCATTGCTCTATATCTCTGCATTTCACCCCATATCTTCCTTCCTCCATCACCTCCTCGCTATTTTCTCCTCCCATCCTCTTCTCCCCTCTTCTCTCTCTCTCTCTCTTCTCTCCTCTGCCCTCTCCTCCCATCTCTTCTCCCCTCTTCTCTCTCTCTCTCTTCTCTCCTCTGCCCTCTACTCCCATCCTCTTCTCCCCTCTTCTCTCTCTCTCCCGTTGAGTGTTTTTGCTCTGTATCTCTCTTCTTGTCACTCTCCTGCTTCTCTGCGTCTCTCTTCTTCTCTGCATCTTTCTTCTTCTCTGCATCTCTCTTCTTCTCTGCATCTCTCTTCTTCTCTGCATCTCTCTTCTTCTCTGCATCTCTCTTCTTCTCTGCATCTCTCTTCCTGTGAACTTCCCCCTGTTTCTTTCATTCCTTCCTCTTGTGCTTCTTCCCTTTGTATCTCTCGTCTGGTGTATTTCTGTTTGTGCGTTCACACATCTCTCCCTCTCAGCGTCTTTTGTCCTGTCACTCTCAGCTCAGTCCTTGTGTGCACAGGGAACACGTTGCTTCTCAGTAGAAGTCCATACCAAGCGTGACTCACAATTCAACTATGCCTACAGTCGAAGTTGTTCTTTCCAGAGTATGTCTCTCTCTCTCTCTCTGTCTTTCTCTCTCTTCCTCTCTCTCACTGCTTTCTCTTTTCATCTCTCTTCCTCTCTCACTCCTTTCTCTTTTCATCTCTCTTCCTCTCTATCCCCCCCCATCGCTAGGTAAGCATAAATATTTTTGGAATACCGTCAGAGAGATTCAGTCTGTCACCAGAATCATTTCAATGCTAATTTCCCTGGCATCTGTGATAAATAAATTAACTCTGGCAAACACATTGTCATCAGCTTTTGAGGATTGCATCTTTCTCTCCCCCCTCCACAGCTTGTGCATCAGGATCTGAAGCAAGGCAGGTTTGATGAACACACACACGCACACACACACACACACACACGTAACAGTTTAGCGAGTTGGGTTGTTAAACAAACAACAAACAGTGAGCACACACCACCTGTACTCTATTCTCTCTCCAACATGCACACACACACACACATTATTGTACAGATAACCTTGTGGGGACACACAATTCAGTGCCATTCAAAATCCTATTTTCCCTAACCCCTAAACCTACACGTAAACCTAACCCTATCCCGTACTCTTACCCTTACCCTAACCCTAACCTTAACCCAAAAACCTAACCTTAACACTAACCCTAAACCTAACCCTAGCTCCTAACCCTAACCCTAAACCTAACCCTAGCTCCTAACCCTAACCCTAAACCTAACCCTAGCTCCTAACCCTAACCCTAAACCTAACCCTAGCTCCTAACCCTAACCCTAAACCTAACCCTAGCTCCTAACCCTAACCCTAAAACGAACCCTAGCTCTTAACCCTTAACGTAATTCTAAACCTAACATTAATTCTAACCTTAACCCTAAACCACCTAGAAAAAGCATTTGACCAAGTGGGGACTAACAAAATGTCCCCCAGTTAGTCAGAGTTCTGTTCGTTTACTACTTCTGGTCCCCACAAGAATAGTTAAACACGTCCACGTCCACACACACACACACACACACACACACACACACACACACACACACACACACACACACACACACACACACACACACACACACACACACACACACACACACACACACACACACACACACACACACACACACACACACACACACACACACACACACAGCAGGTAGAAGATGAAGGTCATGCTAATACATGTGTAACACAGCTGTCCTTTAACACAGCCTGCTGCATAATGTATAATCGCATTTCATAAATTACACTTCTATTACGATACATCCGTTCATACACACCCACGTTTGGCAGTCATGCTCTCTTATGTGTCACTGCTTGGCTCACTGGAGTGTGTTAGGGCTTCACTGGAGTGTGTTAGGGCTGTTCAGGGAGAACCCTTCACTGGAGTGTGTTAGAGCTGTTCAGAGGGAACCCTTCACTGGAGTGTGTTAGGGCTGTTCAGAGGGAACCCTTCACTGGAGTGTGTTAGGGCTGTTCAGGGAGAACCCTTCACTGGAGTGTGTTAGGGCTGTTCAGGGAGAACCCTTCACTGGAGTGTGTTAGGGCTGTTCAGGGAGAACCCTTCACTGGAGTGTGTTAGGGCTGTTCAGGGAGAAACCCTTCAC
Source organism: Coregonus lavaretus (assembly GCF_964263955.1). Classification (NCBI taxonomy): domain Eukaryota; kingdom Metazoa; phylum Chordata; class Actinopteri; order Salmoniformes; family Salmonidae; genus Coregonus; species Coregonus lavaretus. Next base: position 51,254,168 of record NC_140000.1, read on the forward strand.
TGGAGTGTGTTAGGGCTGTTCAGGGAGAACCCTTCACTGGAGTGTGTTAGGGCTGTTCAGGGGGAACCCTTCACTGGAGTGTGTTAGGGCTGTTCAGGGAGAACCCTTCACTGGAGTGTGTTAGAGCTGTTCAGGGAGAACCCTTCACTGGAGTGTGTTAGGGCTGTTCAGGGAGAACCCTTCACTGGAGTGTGTTAGGGCTGTTCAGGGAGAACCCTTCACTGGAGTGTGTTAGGGCTGTTCAGGGAGAACCCTTCACTGGAGTGTGTTAGGGCTGTTCAGGGAGAACCCTTCACTGGAGTGTGTTAGGGCTGTTCAGAGGGAACCCTTCACTGGAGTGTGTTAGAGCTGTTCAGAGGGAACCCTTCACTGGAGTGTGTTAGGGCTGTTCAGAGGGAACCCTTCACTGGAGTGTGTTAGGGCTGTTCAGGGAGAACCCTTCACTGGAGTGTGTTAGGGCTGTTCAGGGAGAACCCTTCACTGGAGTGTGTTAGGGCTGTTCAGGGAGAACCCTTCACTGGAGTGTGTTAGGGCTGTTCAGGGAGAACCCTTCACTGGAGTGTGTTAGGGCTGTTCAGGGGGAACCCTTCACTGGAGTGTGTTAGGGCTGTTCAAGGGGAACCCTTCACTGGAGTGTGTTAGGGCTGTTCAGGGGAAACCCTTCACTGGTGTTCAGTCTTTTGGAGGAGAGTGAACAAACACTCCATATCACACATACTTTCATGTGTTTTGCAGACAAGGGCACCCATTGGTGTGTAAGAATGGACGAAGGTACATACTAGTAGGCACGTGCACGCCCACAAAGACACGTGCACGCAGACACACTTTCTTTGATTCTATTATGGAGTAAAGAAGGCTGAAGTCTAGTGACTGAGTGCAAGGTCAGAGTGCTCATGAGCACATGCCTGTCCGGACACACACACACCATTACACTGTTAACAGAGTTCACAGAGTTACTTCTACATCTGCATTACTTGATGTTTGGAGTTTTAGGCTGTGTTTCTGTATAAGCACTTGTGACATCTACTGATGAAGAAAGGACTTTATAAATACATTTTATTTTATTTTATGTGGAATGTACCCGTTGACAGTGCATGTGTCATGAATCCCGCTTCCTGAGTCTGTTTCTGCCTGTGTTGCCTGTTTTCTGTTCTGAAGTCTGTTTCCTGAGGTTCCTGAACGCACCCTGTCTTGTTGCCAGGCGACGAAGCTAGGCGGGAGATCTCTCTATTACCCTCACCTGCATCTCATCAGCTATCTGCACACCTGGTCCTGATCATCACCTCTCCACTTCATAAGCTCTGACCTGACATCCATTCCCTGCCGGATCGTTAGCCATGAACAGTATGTTGTGTCAGCATATCAGCCTCAAGTTTACTAGAGTTAGTTTTGTTGTTCTGTACTTTTTGCTTGCCGTGTACTTACCTCCGTTTACTCTGTCTACAGTCATTCTCCCGGAACATTCACCCCACCCCTGCCTGGTCGTCGGTGGCTTCTGTGACACCATTGGATCTGCCTATTCACTCCCACCAACTCACCTCCGCTGCCCGCTCCGTCTCCTGGATTATTCTGTTTCCATATATGAGTCTGTAAATAAATACTCAACTTCGTTCTACTCACCTTGTCCTGGTCTGCTTCTGGGTTCTGCTTTAGAGAATCGTGATAGCATGCTCTCATCACATGCACACACAGTACAGTTTAGTTGATGACGTTTACAGTGACAGAGTGCAGGGTCCGATTCTCTAGGTTTTATTTTCCTCCCCAGCCAGCTGGAGGGCCGAAGAGCCAAGTAACCACGGCCCCCCAATACCAGGAAGTGTTTACTCAAGGGGTCGGAGTTCAAAGAGAAGGCACTTTAATTTGATTGGACCAAACCAATCTGTTTCTGTTGGGGCCTCTCTCTCTCTCTCTCTCTCTCCCGCTCATCCTGTCTATCATTCTTTCTACTCTCTCTCTCTGTCACGCTCTCTCTCTCCCCCGTGTCAGTTATATCACGGCGTCTGATCAGTGTTGCATCGGGCCTGCCTTGGCGCCCATTTCGCACGGAACAACCGCGGCGGTAAAGATTAACAGAGCAAAGTACAGAGAGATCCTTGATGAAAACCTGCTCAGGACCTCAGACTGGGGCAAAGGTTCATTTTCCAACAGGACAACGCCCCTAAACACACAGCCAAGACAACGCAAGAGTGGCTTCGGGACAAGTCTCTGAATGTCCTTGAGTGGCCCAGCCAGAGCCCGGACTTCAACCCGATCAAACATCGCTGGAGAGACCTAAAAATAGCTGTGCAGTGACGCTCCCCATCCAACCTGAGAGAGCTTGAGAGGATCTGCAAGGAAGAATGAAAGAAACTCCCCAAATACTGGTGTGCCAAGCTTGTAGCGTCATACCCAAGAAGACTCTAGGCTGTAATCGCTGCCAAAGGTGCTTCAACAAAGTACTGAGTAAAGGGTCTGAATACTTATGTAAATGTTATATTTCAGTTTATTTTATTGTAATACATTTGCAAACATTTCTAAAAAACAGTTTTTGCTTTGTCAATATGGGGTATTGTGTGTGAATTGATGAGGGGGATAAAAAAAAAAAAATACATTTTAAAATAAGGCTGTAACGTAACAAAATTTGGATAAAGTCAAGGGGACTGAATACTTTCCGAAGGTCTATAGATCCTGTCTTCATTCCTGAATACTTATGTAAATGTGATATTTCAGTTTATTTTATTGTAATACATTTGCAAACATTTCTAAAAAAACGTTTTTGCTTTGTCAATTTGGGGTATTGTGTGTGAATTGATGAGGGGGAACAGTTTTTTAAAATACATTTTAAAATAAGGCTGTAACGTAACAACATTTGGAAAAAGTCAAGGGGAATGAATACTTTCCGAAGGTCTATAGATCCTGTCTCCATTCCTGATTTCTGTAACAATTAGCTTACCTGTGTAATATTGACAAGCTCAAAAACACATGTTTTGGTTCCTTTTTTATCAATTGCTGTGCTGATCAGTTAATGACCTCTGTCAAATGAACATGGACCTTAAAGTTATGTGTGTATTTGTATTTCTTTTTGCAATAAAGATGGCGACAATAATAAAGACGGCGACACTACAATAATACACATTTACAATAGGCCTACACTACCAGTCAAAAGTTTTCGAACACCTACTCATTCAAGGGTTTTTCTTTATTTTTACTATTTTCTATATTGTAGAATAATAGTGAAGACATCAAAACTATGAAATAACACATATGGAATCATGTAGTAACCAAAAAAGTGTTAAACAAATCAAAATATATTTTATATTTACAATTCTTCAAAGTAGCCACCCTTTGCCTTGAAGACAGTTTGCACACTCTTGGCATTCTCTCAAACAGCTTCACCTGGAATGCTTTTCCAACAGTCTTGAAGCAGTTCCCACATATGCTGAGCACTTGTTTGCTGCTTTTGCTTCACTCTGTGGTCCGACTCATCTCAAACCATCTCAATTTGGTTGAGGTCGGGGGATTGTGGAGGCCAGGTCATCTGATGCAGCACTCCATCATTCTCCTTCTTGGTAAAATAGGCCATTTCGCACGGAACAACCGCAGCGTTAATTCCGAGAAACAAAAAGCAGACTAAATGCAAAGCGCATGAGTCCTTGCACAAAACAACAAATGTCGTCTGTGAGGAGAAAGCAGCCAGGCTGTTGGGTATTTAATGCTTGGCTTAAGCCAGGTAATGCTGTGCACCTGAGCTAGGTGTAATTCCTCTTGCACCTTGTTAGTCCCTATGTGCCACTGTCTCTCTCTCTCTCTCTCTCTCTCTCTCTCTCTCTCTCTCTCTCTCTCTCTCTCTCTCTCTCTCTCTCTATCTCTCTCTCTGTCCCTCTCTCTGTCCCTCTCCCTCTCTGCTTAATACCTCCCCACCTAATAGTGCACCAGGTCAGTACCCAGATTTTTGTGTTTCCCCATTGATCCTCTCCTTCATCCTGTCACAGAAGATAATACTGTGTGTGTGTGTGTGTCTCTCTGTAAGACAATCCATCTTGTACGTGCGTCCCCGGACACTGTCTTCAATTTGGTGCCCGGAGACACAGGGCCAATAGATGCACAGGGGAATCAGACCTCCAGGGTCAGGGGGAGGGGAGGGAAGGGGTTCTTGATCTCTCCCTTGCCAGGGCTCACGTAGCAGGGCTGTAGCCAGGCCACACTGGGCATCCTGGGGAAGATCCAGGGAGAGCCAGGGACCCACGTCACATCTGCTGGCTGGCCCAGCCACAGCACTGACAGCTGGGGTCACCTTTATGAGGAGGAAGTCGATATGAAGGGAGGCAGAGAAGGACAGGGGATAGGGAGGGTGAAATTCAGAGAGTAGGATTAAAAGGGAGAAATAGAGGGCAGGCTGGGACTGAGAGGAGGAAATGAAGGACCGAGAGAGAACACAAGAGAAATAGAACAAGGCAGAGAGATTATATACATGGGGTACCAGTATTGAGTCGATATGCAGGGTTATGAGATAATAGAGATAGATATGCACAGTACATATAGGTAGGTGTAAAGTGACTAGGCAACAGGATAGATAATAAACAGTAGCAGCAGCGTATGTGATGAGACAAAAGGTTAGTGCAAAAATGGGTCAAAGCAGATAGTCTGGGTAGCTATTTAATTAACTATTTAGCAGTCTTATGGCTTGGGGGTAGAAGATGTTCAGGGTCCTGTTGGTTCCAAACTTGGTGCATCGGTACCACTTGCTGTACGGTAGCAGAGAGAACAGTGTATGACTTGGGTGGGAGAATGAGAGAGAGAGAGAGAGAGAGAGAGAGAGAGAGAGAGAGAGAGGGTCAGAGAAAATAATCAATGTGTTTGATTGTCTACTTTGAATCAGTGAAACAGTGTACAAGATGGAGATGAGAGATGGTCAATACAGTGTACCGTCAATTTGAAGAGAACTGTACTGAGAATGGCACTTCCACTCAGGACACACTTGACACAAGTACACGAGTACACGTTGTGTATTTACATGGCCAACATACAGGAAAGCATGCACACGCATGCATGCAAACAAGCGTACACGCACACGCGCACACACACACAAACACACACAAACACATACACACACAGACTCCCACTCCCTGGCCAACCAAAACACCTGTCCTCCAGCCTTGCCTTTCCCCTCCACTGTGTCTCCAAGGTTACCCCGGCTCAGCGCCGGGCCCCTCTCTTGCATTCATTTGTTCGTCAACACAAATTAATTACACATCAGCGTGGATCGCTTATGTCAGCTGGAAATACACTCGATTGGTTTTACCAGTGGCACGCTGGGGATTCTTCGCCCACGCGCCAGTCGGCTTAAATTGAAACTTTTTTGACAAGGTCTGGGTGGGTGAAAAGCATTGTCTCTGTTTGTTAAGTTGGCGCTGTGTACTTTGGTTGCTCGTTCTTTTATTACTCTTTGCCTCAGACACACACTCTCTCTCTCTATTTCTCAAGCTCTCTCTCTTTCTCTCTCACTGTCTCTTTCTATTTCTCAAGCTCTCTATTTCTCAAGCTCTTTCTCTCTCTCTCTCTCTCTCTCTCTCTCTCTCTCTCTCTCTCTCTCTCTCTCTCTCTCTCTCTCTCTCTCTCTCTCTCTCTCTCTCGTTCTCTCTCTCTCGTTCTCTCTCATTCTCTCTCGTTCTCTCTCGTCTCTCTCTCTCTCTCTCTCTCACTCTCTCTCTCTCTCTCTCTCTCTCTCTCTCTCTCTCTCTCTCTCTCTCTCTCTCTCTCTCTCTCTCTCTCTCTCTCTCGCTCTCTCTCTCTCTCTCTCTCTCTCTCGCTCTCTCTCTCTGTGCCAAGTTTTTTTTAGCCATGCCCTTCAACGCTTTTAGCTTTGCTACTCTCTCCCCTGACTATCTGGTGTGTGTCCTCTGAGCTCTTAACATTGCTCTTCCTGGCTAAGGTACTATGATGTAGCAGGATACCACTTTAGCCTGGATATGGCTGCAGGCTCTCAGTGCCATTCATCATCATTGTCAAGAGTCCTGAGTGAGTTTACAGTACATTGCCAATGCACAGGAAGACATAGACACGCACGCACGCACGCGCACACACACACACACACACACAGACACGCATGCGCACGCACACACACACACACAAAACAGGAAATGGAAGGAAAGCAAATTGCTGTCAAAGGCAAATAAAGTAATCTTGAACTTCAAAATTTTGGAACATGGAGGATTAAAAACAAAACACAATGTTTTAACTAGGCATTGGTCTGAAGCCGAAAAAGAAAGGAAATTCACATGAGCGCCACAAAGCCTACTCTACTCCACCCCTTTTCTACCAAGGTTTTCCAGTACACCATTTTGACCTACTACAGTAGCTATATTGGTCTATTGTACTTCAAACAATGTGTATGCAGGTTGCTTAGGATTCAAACGCCTAATTCATACTCTTAGAGGACGTGCTCCCACAATAATGTGATTTTTAAAGCATTCAAGTTAAAGTATTGGATTCTTCACACACCACTCTAATCCCATTCCACTCCCTTTTCAAACTTTTTTTCAATTATATGAAAACAAGCTTTGCTTTTATACTTACAACACCATCAGGCTTGATTGAGCTGTTTTGTCTTGTAGTAATGTGGTGCCTGCCTGTATTTCCTTAAACCTTTAATTTAGACATAAATGTAATTGAGAAAAAATTTATTTCATTAAAAAAAATTGGGGTCAATAGGTGCCCAACATAACAACAGGTGGTGGTGTGTTGGACACAGTCACTCATATACAGTGCATTCGGAAAGTATTCAGACACCTTCCCTTTTCCACATTTTGTTACGTTACAGCCTTATTCTAAAATGGATTGAATAAAAAAATGTCTTCATCAATCTACACACAATACCCCATAATGAAAGGGCAAAAATAGGTTTTTAGAAATGTGTGCAAATGTATAAAAAATAAATAAGAGAAATAACTTATTTACATAAGTATTCAGACCCTTTGCAATGAGACTAAAAATTGAGCTCAGGGTCATCCTGTTTCCATTGATCATCCTTCAGATGTTTCTACAACTTGATTGGAGTCCACCTGTGGTAAATTAAATTGATTGGACATGATTTGGAAAGGCACACACCTGTCTGTATAAGGTCCCACAGTTGACAGTGCATGTCAGAGCGAAAACCAAGCCATGAGGTCGAATGAAATTGTCTGTAGAGCTCCGAGACAGGATTATGTCGAGGCACAGATCTGGGGAAGGGTACCAAAACATTAAAGGTCCCCAAGAAAACAGTGGCCTCCATCATTCTTAAATGGAAGAAGTTTGGAACCACCAAGACTCTTCCTAGAACTGGCCGCCCGGCCAAACTGAGCAATCGGGGAAGAAGGGCCTTGGTCAGGGAGGTGACCAAGAACCCGATGGTCACTCTGACAGAGCTACAGAGTTCCTCTGTGGAGATGGAAGAACCTTCCAGAAGGACAACCATCTCTGCAGCACTCCACCAATCAGGCCTTTATGGTAGAGTGGCCAAATGAAAGACACTCCTCAGTAAAAGGCACATGACAGGCCGCTTGGAGTTTGCCAAAAGGCACCTAAAGGACTCTCAGACGATGAGAAACAAAATTCTCTGGTCTGATGAAACCAAGATTGAACTCTTTGGCCTGAATGCCAAGCGTCACGTCTGGAGGAAACCTGGCACCATCCCTACGGTGAAGCATGGTGGTGGCAGCATCATGCTGTGGGGATGTTTTTCAGCGGAAGGGACTTGTAGACTAGTCAGGATTGAGGGAAAGATTAACAGAGCAAAGTACAGAGAGATCCTTGATGAAAACCTGCTCCAGAGCGCTCAGGACCTCAGACTGGGGCAAAGGTTCATTTTCCAACAGGACAACGACCCTAAACACACAGCCAAGACAACGCAGGAGTGGCTTCGGGACAAGTCTCTGAATGTCCTTGAGTGGCCCAGCCAGAGCCCGGACTTCAACCCGATCAAACATCGCTGGAGAGACCTGAAAATAGCTGTGCAGTGACGCTCCCCATCCAACCCGACAGAGTTTGAGAGGATCTGCAAGGAAGAATGAAAGAAACTCCCCAAATACTGGTGTGCCAAGCTTGTAGCATCATACCCAAGAATACTCTAGGCTGTAATCGCTGCCAAAGGATCTTCAACAAAGTACTGAGTAAAGAGTCTGAATACTTATGTAAATGTGATATTTCAGTTTATTTTATTGTAATACATTTGCAAACATTTCTAAAAAACTGTTTTTGCTTTGTCAGTATGGGGTATTGTGTGTGAATTGATGAGGGGGAACATTTTTTAAAAATACATTTTAAAATATGGCTGTAACGTAACAAAATTTGGAAAAAGTCAAGGGGACTGACTATAGATCCTGTCTCCATTCCTGATTTCTGTAACAATTAGCTTACCTGTGTAATATTGACAAGCTCAAAAACACATGTTTTGGTTCCTTTTTTATCAATTGCTGTGCTGATCAGTTAATGACCTCTGTCAAATGAACATGGACCTTAAAGTTATGTGTGTATTTGTATTTATTTTTGCAATACAGATGGCGACAATAATAAAGACGGCGACACTACAATAATACACATTTACAATAAGCCTACACTACCAGTCAAACGTTTTCGAACACCTACTCATTCAAGGGTTTTTCTTTATTTTTACTATTTTCTATATTGTAGAATAATAGTGAAGACATCAACACTATGAAATAACACATATGGAATCATGTAGTAACCAAAAAAGTGTTAAACAAATCAAAATATATTTTATATTTACAATTCTTCAAAGTAGCCACCCTTTGCCTTGAAGACAGTTTGCACACTCTTGGCATTCTCTCAAACAGCTTCACCTGGAATGCTTTTCCAACAGTCTTGAAGGAGTTCCCACATATGCTGAGCACTTGTTTGCTGCTTTTCCTTCACTCTGTGGTCCGACTCATCTCAAACCATCTCAATTTGGTTGAGGTCGGGGGATTGTGGAGGCCAGGTCATCTGATGCAGCACTCCATCATTCTCCTTCTTGGTAAAATAGCCCTTAAACAGCTTGGAGGTGTGTTGGGTCATTGTCCTGTTGAAAAACAAATGATAGTCCCACTAAGCCCAAACTGGATGGGATGGCGTATTGCTGCAGAACGCTGTGGTAGCCATGCTGGTTAAGTGTGACTTAAATTCTAAATAAATCACAGACAGTGTCACCAGCAAAGCACCCCCATCCATAACACCTCCTCCTCCATGCTTTACAGTGGGAAATACACATGCGGAGATCATCCGTTCACCCACATCGCGTCTCACAAAGACACAGAGGTTGGAACCAGAAATCTGAAATTTGGACTCAAGACCAAAGGACAAGTTTCCACCGGTCTAATTACATTTAAATTATCGTCATTTAGCAGACGCTCTTATCCAGAGCAACTTACAAATTGGTGCATTCACCTTATGATAGCCAGTAGGACAACCACTTTACAATATTTTTATTTTTATTATTATTATTATTATTATATATATATAATTTTTTTTGGGGGGGTGGGGTAAGGGGGGGTAGAAGGATTACTTTATCCTATCCCAGGTATTCCTTAAAGAGGTGGGGTTTCAAGTGTCTCCGGAAGGTGGTGAGTGACTCCGCTGTCCTGGCGTCGTGAGGGAGCTTGTTCCACCATTGGGGTGCCAGAGCAGCGAACAGTTTTGACTGGGCTGAGCGGGAACTGTGCTTCCGCAGAGGTAGGGGGGCCAGCAGACCAGAGGTGGATGAACGCAATGCCCTCGTTTGGGTGTAGGGACTGATCAGAGCCTGAAGGTACGGAGGTGCCGTTCCCCTCACAGCTCCGTAGGCAAGCACCATGGTCTTGTAGCAGATGCGAGCTTCAACTGGAAGCCAGTGGAGTGTGCGGAGGGTGACGTGAGAGAACTTGGGAAGGTTGAACACCAGACGGGCTGCGGCGTTCTGGATGAGTTGTAGGGGTTTAATGGCACAGGCAGGGAGCCCAGCCAACAGCGAGTTGCAGTAATCCAGACGGGAGATGACAAGTGCCTGGATTAGGACCTGTGCCGCTTCCTGTGTAAGGCAGGGTCGTACTCTGCGAATGTTGTAGAGCATGAACCTACAGGATCGGGTCACCGCCTTGATGTTAGTGGAGAACGACAGGGTGTTGTCCAGGGTCACGCCAAGGCTCTTTGCACTCTGGGAGGAGGACACAACGGAGTTGTCAACCGTGATGGCGAGATCATGGAACGGGCAGTCCTTCCCCGGGAGGAAGAGCAGCTCCGTCTTGCCGAGGTTCAGCTTGAGGTGGTGATCCGTCATCCACACTGATATGTCTGCCAGACATGCAGAGATGCGATTCGCTACCTGGTTATCAGAAGGGGGAAAGGAGAAGGTGAATTGTGTGTCGTCTGCGTAGCAATGATAGGAGAGGCCATGTGAGGATATGACAGAGCCATGTGACTTGGTGTATAGCGAGGATAGGATAGGGCCTAGAACTGAGCTCTGGGGGACACCAGTGGTGAGAGCACGTGGTGCGGAGACAGATTCTCGCCACGCCACCTGGTAGGAGCGACCTGTCAGGTAGGACGCAATCCAAGAGTGAGCCGCGCCGGAGATGCCCAACTCAGAGAGGGTGGAGAGGAGGATCTGATGGTTCACAGTATCAAAAACAGCAGATAGGTCTAGAAGGACGAGAGCAGAGGAGAGAGAGTTAGCTTTAGCAGTGCGGAGAGCCTCCGTGACACAGAGAAGAGCAGTCTCAGTTGAATGACCAGTCTTGAAACCTGACTGGTTTGGATCAAGAAGGTCATTCTGATTTGGCTAAAGACAGCACGCTCAAGAGTTTTGGAGAGAAAAGAAAGAAGGGATACTGGTCTGTAGTTGTTGACATCGGAGGGATCGAGTGTAGGTTTTTTGAGAAGGGGTGCAACTCTCGCTCTCTTGAAGACGGAAGGGACATAGCCAGCGGTCAAGGATGAGTTGATGAGCGAGGTGAGGTAAGGGAGAAGGTCTCCGGAAATGGTCTGGAGAAGAGAGGAGGGGAGGTTGTTGGGCGGCCGGCCGTCACAAGTCGCAAGATTTCATCTGGAGAGAGAGGGGAGAAAGAAGTCAAGAGAGCGCGAAGGTTGCGACGGCGCATTACCATCTGAGTAGGGGCAGAGTGAGTAGTGTTGGAGGAGAGCGAGAGAGAAAAGGATACAAAGTAGTGGTCGGAGACTGGGAGGGGAGTTGCAGTGAGATTAGTAGAAGAACAGCATCTAGTAAAGATGAGGTCAAGCCTTGTGAGTAGGGGGGGACGGTGAGAGGGTGAGGTCAAAAGAGGAGAGGAGTGGAAAGAAGGAGGCAGAGAGAAATGAGTCAAAGGTAGACGTAGGGAGGTTAAAGTCACCCATAACTGTGAAGGGTGAGCCATCCTCAGGAAAGGAACTTATCAAGGCGTCAAGCTCATTGATGAACTCTCCAAGGGAACCTGGAGGGCGATAAATGATAAGGATGTTAAGCTTGAATGGGCTAGTGACTGTGACAGCATGGAATTCAAATGAGGAGATAGACAGATGGGTCAGGGGAGAAAGAGAGAATGTCCACTTGGGAGAGATGAGGATTCCTGTGCCACCACCCCGCTGACCAGATGCTCTCGGGGTATGCGAGAACACATGGTCAGACGAGGAGAGAGCAGTAGGAGTAGCAGTGTTTTCTTTGGTAATCCATGTTTCTGTCAGCGGAACCAGGGACTGGAGGGTAGCATAGGCTGAGATGAACTCTGCCTTGTTGGCTGCAGAACAGCAGTTCCAGAGGCTGCCGGAGACCTGGAACTCCACGTGGGTCGTGCGTGCAGGGACCACCAGTTTAGAGTGGCAGCAGCCATGCGGTGTGAGGCGTTTGTATAGCCTGTGCGGAGAGGAGAGAACAGGGATAGACGGACAAATAGTTGACAGGCTACAGAAAATGGCTACAATAATGCAAAGGAGATCGGAATGAAATGAACTAAACATCTGGGAAAGCGAGAGAGCGGGGCCTCCCTCACTTACGTTTCACTGAAACACTCAAATATAACTCTCCCAACTTCCACTTTAGAAATTATAATTGTTGTAAACTACAGCGGTTCAACGTTTTCTAGGAATAGACTAACTTAGTTTATTCAGCTAGCTAACTTGGTACAGTATTCTTCAGTGAAAACCGTCCAGGGCACCGAATCCTATGACGCCATAGCCAACTAGCATGCCAGCCTCCAATAACACGGTTTAGCACCAATACTCGGTTACAACAAACCACCAGTGTGTTAACACGCCAAGCAGATCATTCGTGTCCGTGTCTAACGTTGTGTAAAGTTTTGGGTTAGTTTTGACAGTTTGAGTGAGTCCGTCGTCAACTTATTCAGCCAGTTAGTTAGCTAGAATAGTTAGCATACTAGCTAGCCATTGCTCTCTGCCAACGAAAAAAACCCTCCTCCCACGGCACGAACACACAGAGAGAGCCAAGCTAACGTTAACTAGTCACCCATGTCCCGAATTCCCTTGAACGACTCTGGTTACCAGTATGTAAAAACAAAACACAAATGTAGGTTATAACTTACCCTTAGTAGCTACTGTTAGCCAGTTAAGTGCAAAGCTAGCCACTGAATCGATTCAGCCAGTTTGCGTCTGTTCGATAGGTCGTTCCAGCTATTGTCTAGTTAGCTATCCAGATAGCAACAAGCTAGCTACATTTCGAGTACAGTAGCTACTAACTACCTAACGTTAACGCTTCAGATAATGAGGTTAGAAAAACAGCTGAATGGTAGGCAGCTAGCTGGCATAATTACAGGTACTCTTAAGCGTGAAATAACATTGGAAACAACTATCCACAGTTGCTAATAGTTACCAATAGCTACTCGCTAGCTAGCTAGCTTTATGGTCCAGGTAGTGAGTTAGCTAGCCTCGTGCTTCACCGGGCTCAGTCGAATACAATACTTACAGTGGGGAACAAAAGTATTTAGTCAGCCACCAATTGTGCAAGTTCTCCCACTTAAAAAGATGAGAGAGGCCTGTAATTTTCATCATAGGTACACGTCAACTATGACAGACAAAATGAGAAAAAAAAATCCAGGAAATCACATTGTAGGATTTTTTATGAATTTATTTGCAAATTATGGTGGAAAATAAGTATTTGGTCAATAACAAAAGTTTCTCATATATATACCCTTTGTTGGCAATGACACAGGTCAAACGTTTTCTGTAAGTCTTCACAAGGTTTTCACACACTGTTGCTGGTATTTTGGCCCATTCCTCCATGCAGATCTCCTCTAGAGCAGTGATGTTTTAGGGCTGTCGCTGGGCAACACAGACTTTCAACTCCCTCCAAAGATTGTCTATGGGGTTGAGATCTGGAGACTGGCTAGGCCACTCCAGGACCTTGAAATGCTTCTTACGAAGCCACTCCTTCGTTGCCCGGGCGGTGTGTTTGGGATCATTGTCATGCTGAAAGACCCAGCCACGTTTCATCTTCAATGCCCTTGCTGATGGAAGGAGGTTTTCACTCAAAATCTCACGATACATGGCCCCATTCATTCTTTCCTTTACACAGATCAGTCGTCCTGGTCCCATTGCAGAAAAACAGCCCCAAAGCATGATGTTTCCACCCCCATGCTTCACAGTAGGTATGGTGTTCTTTGGATGCAACTCAGCATTCTTTGTCCTCCAAACACGACGAGTTGAGTTTTTACCAAAAAGTAATATTTTGGTTTCATCTGACCATATGACATTCTCCCAATCCTCTTCTGGATCATCCAAATGCACTCTAGCAAACTTCAGACGGGCCTGGACATGTACTGGCTTAAGCAGGGGGACACGTCTGGCACTGCAGGATTTGAGTCCCTGGCGGCGTAGTGTGTTACTGATGGTAGGCTTTGTTACTTTGGTCCCAGCTCTCTGCAGGTCATTCACTAGGTCCCCCCGTGTGGTTCTGGGATTTTTGCTCACCGTTCTTGTGATCATTTTGACCCCACGGGGTGAGATCTTGCGTGGAGCCCCAGATCGAGGGAGATTATCAGTGGTCTTGTATGTCTTCCATTTCCTAATAATTGCTCCCACAGTTGATTTCTTCAAAACAAGCTGCTTACCTATTGCAGATTAAGTCTTCCCAGCCTGGTGCAGGTCTACAATTTTGTTTCTGGTGTCCTTTGACAGCTCTTTGGTCTTGGCCATAGTGGAGTTTGGAGTGTGACTGTTTGAGGTTGTGGACATGTGTCTTTTATACTGATAACAAGTTCAAACAGGTGCCATTAACACAGGTAACGAGTGGAGGACAGATGAACCTCTTAAAGAAGAAGTTACAGGTCTGTGAGAGCCAGAAATCTTGCTTGTTTGTAGGTGACCAAATACTTATTTTCCACCATAATTTGCAAATAAATTCATAAAAAATCCTACAATGTGATTTTCTGGATTTTTTTCCTCAATTTGTCTGTCATAGTTGACGTGTACCTATGATGAAAATTACAGGCCTCTCTCATCTTTTTAAGTGGGAGAACTTGCACAATTGGTGGCTGACTAAATACTTTTTTTCCCCACTGTACCTGCAATAATTACCTACTAACCTACAATAACTACCTAGATAAACTACCTACAATACCTACCTACCTACAATCTAAATACATGGTTTAATCTTTACTCGACACCATATGAGCCAAGCTTACCTCCCGCCAGAGAGAGACACAACCTCACCCGTCGCTGTCGCTGTCGCCAATGTCCAACCTCACCCGTCGCTGTCGCTGTCGCTGTCGCCAATGTCCATTGCTCGTGTTTCTTGACCCAAGCAAGTCTCTTCTTGTTATTGGTGTCCTTTAGTAGTGGTTTCTTTGCAGCAATTCGACCATGAAAGCCTGATTCACACAGTCTCCTCTGAACAGTTGATGTTGAGATGTGTCTGTTACTTGAACTCTGTGAAACATTTATTTGGGATGCACTTTCTGAGGCTGGTAACTCTAATGAACTTATCCTCTGCAGCAGAGGTAACACTGGGTCTTCCATTCCTGTGGCGGTCCTCATGAGAGCCAGTTTCATCATAGCGCTTGATGATTTTTGTGACTGTACTTGAAGAAACTTTAAAAGTTGCAAAGAAAAAGCCATATCTCAGACTGGCCAATAAAAGTAAAAGATTAAAATGGGCAGTCTGAGATATGGCTTTTCCTTTGCAACTCTGCCTAGAAGGTCAGCATCCTGGAGTGACCTATTCACTGTTGACGTTGAGACTGGTGTTTTGCAGGTACTATTTAATGAAGCTGCCAGTTGAAAACCTGTGAGGCATCTGTTTCTCAAACTAGACACTCTAATGTATTTGTCCTCTTGTTCAGTAGTGCACCAGGGCCTCCCACTCCTCTTTCTATTCTGGTTAGAGCCAGTTTGCGCTGTTCTGTGAAGGGAGCAGTACACAGCCTTGTATGAGATCTTCAGTTTTTTGGCAATTTCTCGCATGGAATAGCCTTCATTTCTCAGAACAAGAATAGACTGGTATGGCAACCGTCAGAGCCGGTGTAGTACGATTCAATCTTAGTCCTGTATTGACTCTTTGCCTGTTTGATGGTTCGTCGGAGGGCATAGCAGGATTTCTTATAAGCTTCCGGGTTAGAGTCCAGCTCCTTGAAAGCGGCAGCTCTACCCTTTAGCTCAGTGTGGATGTTGCCTGTAATCCATGGCTTCTGGTTGGGGTACAATAGCCATTTACAACATTAACAATGTCTACACTGTATTTCTGATCAATTTGATGTTATTCTAATGGACGAAAAAAATGCTTTTCTTTCGAAAACAAGGACATTTCTAGGTGACCCCAAACTTTTGAACGGTAGTGTACAGTCGTGGTCAAAAGTTTTGAGAATGACACAAATAGTAATTTTCACAGTCTGCTGCCTCAGTTTTGATGATGGCAATTTGCATATACTCCAGAATGTCATGAAGAGTGATCAGATGAATTGCAATTAATTGCAAAGTCCCTCTTTGCCATGAAAATCTACTTAATCCCCAAAAAACATTTCCACTGCATTTCAGCCCTGCCACAAAACGACCAGTTGCCATCATGTCAGTGCTTCTCTCGTTAACACAGGTGAGAGTGTTGACGAGAACAAGGCTGGAGATCAATCTAGCATGCTGATTGAGTTAGAATAACAGACTGGAAGCTTTAAAAGGAGGGTGGTGCTTGAAATCATTGTTCTTCCTCTGTTAACCATGGTTACCTGCAAGGAAACACGTGCCATCATCATTGCTTTTGCACAAAAAGGGCTTCACAGGCAAGGATATTGCTGCTAGTAAGATTGCACCTAAATCAACCATTTATCAGATCATCAAGAACTTCAAGGAGAGAGGTTAAATTGTTGTGAAGAAGGCGTCAGGGCGACCAAGAAAGTCCAGCAAGCGCCAGGACCGTCTCCTAAAGTTGATTCAGCTGCGGGATCGGGGCACCACCAGTGCAGAGCTTGGTCAGGAATGGCAGCAGGCAGGTGTGAGTGATTCTGCATGCACAGTGAGGCGAATACTTTTGGAGGATGGCCTGGTGTCAAGAAGGGCAGCAAAGAAGCCACTTCTCTCCAGGGTAAAGTCATTTTCTCTGATGAATCCCTTTTCCGATTGTTTGGGGCCTCCGGAAAAAAGCTTGTCCGGAGAAGACAAGGTGAGCGCTACCATCAGTCCTGTGTCATGCCAACAGTAAAGCATCCTGAGACCATTCATGTGTGGGGTTGCTTCTCAGCCAAGGGAGTGGGCTCACTCACAATTTTGCCTAAGAACACAGCCATGAATAAAGAATGGTACCAACACATCCTCCGAGAGCAACTTCTCCCAACCATCCAAGAACAGTTTGGTGACGACCAATGCCTTTTCCAGCATGATGGAGCACCTTGCCGTAAGGCAAAAGTGATAACTAAGTGGCTTGGGGAACAAAACATCGACATTTTGGAGGAAACTCCCCAGACCTTAATCCCATTGAGAGTTTGTGGTCAATCCTCAAGAGGCGGGTGGACAAACAAAAACCC
Source organism: Coregonus lavaretus (assembly GCF_964263955.1). Classification (NCBI taxonomy): domain Eukaryota; kingdom Metazoa; phylum Chordata; class Actinopteri; order Salmoniformes; family Salmonidae; genus Coregonus; species Coregonus lavaretus. The sequence continues at coordinate 51,271,117 of NC_140000.1, forward strand.
ACAAATTCTGACAAAAATTTCAAGCATTGATTATGCAAGAATGGGCTGCCATCAGTCAGGATGTGGCCCAGAAGTTAATTGACAGCATGCCAGGGCGGATTGCAGAGGTCTTGAAAAAGAAGGGTCAACACTGCAAATATTGACTCTTTGCATAAACTTAATGTAATTGTCAATAAAAGCCTTTGACACTTATGGAATGCTTGTAATTATACTTCAGTATACCATAGTAACATCTGACAAAAATATCTCATAACACTGAAGCAGCGAACTTTGTGAAGACCAATACTTGTGTCATTCTCAAAACTTTTGACCACAACTGTATGTATAATTTTTTTTATTTTCATTAAATTGTAATACATTTATTTTCATAGCAGGACACTGTAAAGTCCGTTATTCCTCTGAAGAGTATGAATTAGGCTGTTTGAGAAGGTTTGAATCCTAAGCAACCTGCATACACATTGTTTTAAAGTACAATATACCAACGTAGCTACTTTAGTAGGTCAAAGCTGTGTGCTGTAACATTTTGGTAGAGCATGGGTGGAGTAGACATTGTGGTGCTCATGTGAATTTCAGTTTTTTTCCAGCTTCAGACCAATGCCTACTTCTCACATAAAACACAGTTCATTTCCATGGTTTTTACACCGGAAGGTGATTATAGAAAATTATACATTTCCACATTCCACAATTTGAGCTTCAAATTATGTCTCACATCCTTATTTATCCCGGGCCCGGTTTCCCAAAACCATCTTAATGCTTATTTTATCATTAAATCCTTCGTAGGCACATCGTTAAATCTCAGAACTTTTTCCTAAGACCATCATTAATAAAGTTGCACTTCAAAACACTCATTATTTACCGACTGCCTCAGACCACTCGTAGATCAGCTAACTTGGTTGTTAGGTACTTTTTTGTGTCACTTTATACACAGAAGATCTCCGCTAAACATAGAATCAAGATGTTTATCTGTCTCTCTGTGACCGCCGATAACTTCAGAACGAAGTTGACTACAATACAAAGTTGCCAATATCTTTGCAATTGTTATAAACAAGCAAAGGGTAGAAATATGCTTAAAATGAAAACCGAGATGACTGCATTAAAAGATAAGTACAATAGGGTACATAGGCCTATATATTGAAATCATATTGAAATCAATTTAATGTTCAATCAATTGAGTTCTATTTTGCTAATTGTTTGGCTTGTGCTATATCGGTCCGCTAATACAGGACTAGTAAAGGCCCAGTGCACTACTTTTGTGAAGAAAAAAAATATTTCAACCCAAAACAAAAAGCATTAGAATAAGCTGCATTCATATTTACAGCCACAGGTGATCATTTCTTTCTAGGGCTGATCCGTCGTCACTATCTAATGTGAAGGTTAGATTTGAATGGAGAACGCTGATCCGAGAGCAGCTCTGCCTATCAGTATCGACACATGCTCTTCATGACACACTTATTGAAAGTTCTCTCTATGTGGTGTTTTGGGAAAAGTTATTCAGACGTTATCGAGAAGATGCATCGTTAAAACACTCGTAAGCTTAAGTTTCATTGCTATTGGGAAACCGGACCCTGGCTATTATTTCATAGACATGGCTATTTGCATAAATAAAATACATATGGGGAGGAGGGGGGTGGGGGTGAATATCAACAGCTGCTGTAAGTACTGAATAAGTTGACTGAGTGAGCATTTATAAATAAATAAATACAATTCGGGGGAGTCCCCTCAGACCACCCTCCATTTTTTTTTTCAACTTGTTGATGGCTACTTCCCACTAAGAAGGCCTTCCCCGATGTCTTTTGGATTTCTTTTTTTGGTCTTGCCTGGACCAGCTGTCTTTTTTTTGGGTCATTTTTTGGTGCGGTCCAAACTGGCCTTTAGTTCAACGTCCATGGACGGGACTCCCTAAAAACACACTACATTAATACAAGTTTATTTTCGTAGCAGGTTAGGAGAACATTTTCAATAACCCTAACCCTTTTCCCAACTTTAACCTAATTCTCCTAACCTGCTACATTAATTATCCTAACCTGGTACGTTCATTCTCCTAACCTGCTGCATTAGCTTTGACCTGCTACGAAAAAGTCAGAGCTGTATTGAAGTGGCATGTTTTTAGGGAATCTCTTCCACGGATGTAGATTTTTGGTCTGGTCAAAACCAAATCTGAACCAATCATAGACTTCCGTGTTTGGTTCAGATTTGGTCCGATCCGGACTGGCCCTGATAGGCCCAAACATTGACGTCTATAATTCGTTTCGATTTGGGCTGGACCCACCTTTATTTGAACATCCACAGACGTACGGTCCGGCCTATATTTGGTCCAAACAAATAAGTCTATGATTGGTTCAGATTTGGTCCAATCGGGACTGGACCAAATCTAAACCAATCATAGACTTTTATGTTTAATAAGTTTGGACAGCACAGTACAGTACAATACAGTAGAGTAGTGGTTCTCAAACCTCTCCATGTAATTGATCTATTCCAGAGTTATATTCAACTTATCAACTAATCCTCAAGCTCTTCAATATCTAGTTCATAGTTACAGCTAAATTGCGAAACGTCTGTGGGTCCCAGAGGAGAGGTTTGAGAACCATTGCAGTGGAGCACAGCAGAGTGCAGTACATTACAGTAAAAGTATTTTCAACATTAATTCAGAACCCAAAATGATCCTGATTTCAATGTCCGGAAAATACATATTTTCAACATCTAGAAAAAACGTATCCGTCTGTCTGTCCATCTGTCTGTCTGTCCATCCGTCTGTCCATCTGTTCGTCTGTCTGTCCATCTGTCTGTCCGCTCGTCCGTCTGTCTGTCTGTCTGTTTGTTTCGTCTGCCCGTCCGTCCATCCATCTGTCTGTTGATCTTTCTTCATCTCCTCATCCCTCCTCGCCCCATTCTCTAACTTTCCCTCCATCCAATTCCCTCCTTCCTCTCCATCACGGTCTCTTTCTTCATCTCTTACCCTCTCTATGCTCTTTGTTCTCTCTCTCCATGTAGTGTTCTTTAGCATTCCCTCTCAGGCCTATCCACATGTCAGACTCTACCTCATCATTATTCTACAGTGTTTCTGTATCATGCTACGTTTCCCCCTCTCAGTCCTGTGTGTGTTATAGCTTCAGAACCAGCTTTGTTGAGAGACTTACACAATAGTGTGGTCGGGAAAGTGCTGACTACTCACTGGGGCCGACACGGGCTCTGTGTGTGTGTGTGTGTGTGTGTGTGCATTTGTGTGTGTGTGTGTTTGCATGAAGAATAGGGTTTAATGAAGCACTCTTAACGCAGCACATTTACTGCTGCATTGGAGACCAGGAGCAAGGCTGTCACAGTTTGCATGAATAACTCAGCAAAAGATTGCATTAGTTCCACAGTGAAATATTTTAGCAGAGAAAGGAAAACGGCAATGAAATCCCCATCTTACCTCCTAATCCGCATTTTATTGCTGGTCTGAGACGAGGGGTGTGTGGTGGCGAGGGGTTGTGATCTCCAAGCTTGCATGAAAACATGCACACAGACACACACACACGCACACGCACACGCACACAGACACGCACACACACACACACACGCACACAGACACGCACACAGACACGCACGCACACACACACACACACACACACACACACACACACACACACACACACAAACACACACACACACACACACACACACACACTCTGATCCTCAGGGCTCAGTCAGATATCTAGACAGAGGCCCAGTTCATATTTCACGGCACAGGATCTATGAGTGAGTTATCTAACTTTTAACTTAATTATGGAAACTGGAAATATCTTGTTTCAGAAGAGGGAGATAGAGAGAGAGAGCGAGAAGGCGAGAGAGAGAGAAAATGAGAGAGAGGGAGAAAAAGCGAAAGTGAGATGGAGCGAGGGAGAGGAAGAGGGAGTGTTACACAAGATCAAAGGCAGACCACAGGCTGTCTCTGTGAGCTGATTAGTAAACCACGCAGATTGTGACACAGAATGTGTGTGTGGATATGCATACACATGTCTTGGTTATCTGTCTTGATGAGCACTCCTTATCCCCTCTAGCGTATGCCATCGAGCGCCCGCTGCCCAGAGGTGGTCCAGTTGGTATGACGGTGCCAATGTAACGTCTGAAGACAGGATTTAATCATAATCACTTTGGGAATATCTTTGCATAGCCTTAGTTTTCACTTTCACCCAAATCGGTTCATATTAGTTAATATGATTATTCTGACAGTCTTTATTATTACAGTCATAGAGCTGGGGAAATTATTAACCAACTGGCTAGTCATTTCTGCAGTATGTTTAGTCAGGTGTCTTGGACTAGTCATTAGGAAGTTAAGTCAGGTGTCTCGGACTAGTTATCAAGACGTTAAGTCAGGTGTCTCGGACTAGTTATTAAGAGGTTAAGTCAGGTGTCTCGGACTAGTTATTAAGAGGTTAAGTCAGGTGTCTTGGACTAGTTATTAAGAGGTTAAGTCAGGTGTCTTGGACTAGTTATTAGGAGGTTTAGTCAGCTGGCCAAGGTCACACCAGAGGTAAGGCCATCAGCTACTTGAACCAGATACCATCTTGTTACTAAACAGCCCTTCTAAAGGGATAGTTCACTCAAAATACAAATACATATATGATTTCCACTGGCCTCTATGGCTTTCATTGAATTTTGGTCCAATTAAGCTAGTGATAGTCAGACGCAGCTAAAATGTTTATTTGGACTGAACTATCCCTTTGGTGCTTAATCCACACATTCAAGTGCTTGATACTCAACTAGCACACTGAATGACGTGCTCAACTGAAGGACATGCATGTCCAGATGGGCTCCCTAGAGAGAGAGTAAGTGTCAGGGCCCAGTTAGTTTGCATGGTAAACACTGTGATTACAGTGAAGACATCCACCCGTCATAAGTAATTGGGCACATCATGAAGGGCAGTGATTCACAGAGTCAAACTGCGGGCATGATCTTTTTTGGGAGCGTGAGAAAAGAAGAGAAGAGGAGATGTTTTCCCTTTTTACTCATCATTTGTGGATAGGAAAATAGAGAGAGGGAAGTAGAGAGTGAGAGCAAGGGATGGAGGGAGAAGAGACAGAAAGGGAGATGGGGAAATGATGGGGATGGATGGAGTAAGAGAGAGGGAAGAGGAAAGAGAGAAAAGAAGGAAAGACAAAATAAAGAGAGAGAGGATAGAGAGGAGGAATCAGAGTGAGGGAGAGAGAGAGCTACAGAGAGAGGGGAAAGATGTTGTGTAACGTTTGTGGTAGCCAGAGGAGAAGTCCGGGGGCCTGTGTTCTGCGTGTTAATTGATTCTCTCAGTGCTGTCTCCAACTTCACTCTAAACCCCCTCCACTCCTCTCTACTCTACTCTACCCCTGCCTCAGGGATTTTTTGTAATGCCAGCAGAGTTCTACTTAAAAATATTCTCAAAAACACCCAGACATCTGCAGGAATACACACACTCACAAACGCACACACGCACGCACGCACACACACACACACACACACACACACACACACACACACACACACACACACACACACACACACACACACACACACACACACACACACACACACACACACACACACACACACACACACACACACACACACACACACAGACACACGCACACACACTCACAAACGCACATGCAGACGCACACACACACACACACAGCACCTCAGACAGAATAGAAAATCAGTATAATCTCTCACATCTCTTCAAGGGGTGTCCTTGTCACTGCCTGGGCCCAGTGTGTAGCCAAACAACACTAGAACAGCAGGAACATTGCTCCCTTGGTGTGAGGATATAGTGGCCGTAAGGCAGCGCTGTGCCCTCTGCTCTCTTTTCAAATCCTGACTGACTGAGTGATCTTGTTGCTGCTGGAGGTCTTAGTGGGTTCAGTAGTTTCTGCAAAGATGGGTCATACACAGTTGATGGGTGATTCTTAGATGTGTTGTTTTCTATTGGGAATCATCTACAGAATAGAAAGCGTTTCCAAAACGTTTTCTAGTCACAATGCCAGGCTCAAGCTCAACTGACCATTTTGGAAACACTGTTCTCCTCAAAGAGACTCGTAACCAAACAAAATGGCGGAAGATAAGGTCTCACTTAGTGCATTATACCCCATTAATTGAACCAGGGCCAGTTTGAGTTTCACACTTATTGATATATAGATGGATGGACTGGCATAAGAATAACTGATTCCACATCAGTTTTGTTGGAGCATCTGTGGAGTTTCTCCTTGGATGCTGGGAGAAACAACATATGGCTTTACTGCCTTTAGAGGGGAGTCGATAGTGGTGAACGAGCTAAGAATGTTACTGTACTCTCTTCTGGGAGGAAGTTACATAATTACAGCCAGGAGGGATTGCGAGGGAGAGGGAGAGAGGGGGAGAGAGAGAGAGAGGGAGGAAAAGAGAGGGTAGAAGAGAGAGAGTAGAAGAGAGAGAGGGTAGAAGAGAGAGAGTAGAAGAGAGAAGGTAGAAGAGAGAGAGGGTAGAAGAGAGAGAGGGTAGAAGAGAGAGAGGGTAGATGAGAGAGAGGGTAGATGAGAGAGGGTAGAAGAGAGAGAGTAGAAGAGAGAGAGGGTAGAAGAGAGAGAGTAGAAGAGAGAAGGTAGAAGAGAGAGAGGGTAGAAGAGAGAGAGGGTAGAAGAGAGAGAGGGTAGATGAGAGAGAGGGTAGATGAGAGAGGGTAGAAGAGAGATAGGGTAGAAGAGAGAGAGGGTAGAAGAGAGAGGGTAGAAGAGAGAGAGGGTAGATGAGAGAGGGTAGAAGAGAGAGAGTAGAAGAGAGAGGGTAGAAGAGAGAGAGGGTAGAAGAGAGAGGGTAGAAGATAGAGAGGGTAGATGAGAAAGGGGGTAGAAGAGAGAGGGTAGAAGAGAGAGAGTAGAAGAGAGAGGGTAGAAGAGAGAGAGGGTAGAAGAGAGAGGGGGTAGAAGAGAGAGGGTAGAAGAGAGAGGGTAGAAGAGAGAGGGTAGAAGAGAGAGAGGGTAGAAGAGAGAGAGGGTAGAAGAGAGAGAGGGTAGAAGAGAGAGAGGGTAGAAGAGAGAGAGAGTAGAAGAGAGAGAGTAGAAGAGAGAGGGTAGAAGAGAGAGAGGGTAGAAGAGAGAGGGGGTAGAAGAGAGAGGGTAGAGAGAGAGAGTAGAAGAGAGAGGGTAGAAGAGAGAGAGAGTAGAAGAGAGAGGGTAGAAGAGAGAGAGGGTAGAAGAGAGAGAGAGTAGAAGAGATAGGGTAGAAGAGAGAGAGGGTAGAAGAGAGAGAGAGTAGAAGAGAGAGAGAGTATAAGAGAGAGAGGGTAGAAGAGATAGAGGGTAGAAGAGATAAATGGTAGAAGAGAGAGGGTAGAAGAGAGAGGGGGTAGAAGAGAGAGGGCAGAAGAGAGAGAGTAGAAGAGAGAGAGGGTAGAAGAGAGAGAGGGTAGAAGAGAGAGAGGGTAGAAGAGAGAGAGGGTAGAAGAGAGAGTTGGTAGAAGAGAGAGGGTAGAAGAGAGAGAGGGTAGAATAGAGAGAGGGTAGAAGAGAGAGAGGGTAGAAGAGAGAGAGAGTAGAAGAGAGAGAGAGTAGAAGAGAGAGTTGGTAGAAGAGAGAGTTGGTAGAAGAGAGAGGGTAGAAGAGAGAGAGGGTAGAAGAGAGAGAGAGTAGAAGAGAGAGAGAGTAGAAATGAGAGAGAGTAGAAGAGAGAGAGTAGAAGAGAGAGAGGGTAGAAGAGAGAGGGTAGAAGAGAGAGAGAGAGTAGACGAGAGAGAGGGTAGAAGACAGAGAGGTGGCTAAATTTAGAGACATAAAAACAGAAACAAAGAGGACGCAAACGAAGGGTGGTGTTGGAGTTGTCTTCCCCTGCAGGGAGAGCTGGATGTGGCCTACTACGGTGTGGTGAGAGGGGTGAGGATGGGTGAGGAAGGGTGAGGAGGGGGTGAGTCGGAAGGGCTGCAGGCTATCACAGTATGTGTGCCTGACTGATGGAGGTCCCACTGTCCTGTGCTAGGCTGACACACACACACACACACACACACACACACACACACACACACACACACACACACACACACACACACACACACACACACACACACACACACACACACACACACACACACACACACACACACACATACACACACACACAAACACACACACAACAATTTAGGACCTCCCTCAAAAGTTACCATCCCTCATATATCAAGTCTGAGCTGCGTTTAAGATCTCTGCCAACTAAACTGTGAAGCCTGTGTTGTCAACATTGTGGAGACCTATAGGATACAGTGTTAGAGTGTTGTGCCGTGTTTGTAAGGCTGCGGCGGTCTTTGGGTGGCGAGGGTATTGGAGATGTATGGATCACCCACTGCTTTGCATCTCCGATCCGCTCTGCCCCGCGGATGTTTAACCAACCCGGGAGCTTCTTACTCCCAGAGGAAGTGGGCGGCGCCCAATCAGAAGGCGGTGCGAATACCAACATGTAAACAGAGAGCAGCTGCCAAACTAAACCGGCTTCCTACTTCCTACTAAACCGAGAGAGAGAGAGAGAGAGAGAGAGAGAGAGAGAGCGAGAGAGAGAGAGAGAGAGAGAGAGAGAGAGAGAGAGAGAGAGAGAGAGAGAGAGAGAGAGAGAGAGAGAGAGAGAGAGAGAGAGAGAGAGAGAGAGAGAGAGAGAGAGAGAGAGAGATAGAGAGAGAGAGAGAGAGAGAGAGAGAGAGAGAGAGAGAGATGTATCTGTGGAAATGTTGTGGGAATGGTGTTGGCATGTTTTCCACAATCCTGCTCTGGGGAATCTGTGTGTGTTTTTTAATGTGTTCACCAATGACAGATTCCCCACTCCCGTATTTTGTCAGACCTCAAAACGTGTCTGTGGTAGCCCTCCTAATGTGTGTCATTTTGACTCTCCTTTGAGTTTCAAGGGGGTTCTTGTTGAAATGTCCTAGGCATTGGAAACACAGATAAACACAGCTGCAGTTAAAATTCACATCTGCTTATATTTTCCTGAGAGGGATTTGGCACTTGAGTGAATGGCCCTTGTTGCTAAGCTGGCAGCATAACAGACGTCCAAAAATATACTGTTTCTAAACCTCTGACTCTGACTTTTCAGCAGTGTTTTTAGACTTCAAATCACATTTTCAAAAGTTAAGTAATAGTCACACAACTTACAACTGGCCTTGTAAACACATGTATTAAAACCTGCAGACAACATTATCTTCCCACCTTCAACATCCATGTACTTCCATTTTCAACATAATCGTTTGTTTTGTTTGTTGTTTTCCTATTTATCAAAGCACCTTCATGCTAATGTATTTCTCCCATCCAATCAAAACCTCCAAAACATATTAGTGGTGTTGTTTTGGGGTCAGAGGTCTCTGATGTGTCTAATGTAACTTTAATGACCTTTTCCTGGTACTGTATGTAGTGTTGTCTTTTTTAATGAAAATTATGCAAATCTAATAGTAACTTGTATTGCCATTGCCAACTATGTGATAATAATCTACATAAAGCCAACACATACAAACATTGAAGCCTGTCTTTATTTATTATTATGTGTGGACTGCTTCCCGGCCATAGCGTTAGACGTGTGAGATGACGGGATGTGTTTGTTGACAGTCGTGTAGAGGAATACCAATCCTCTGCTTTCATCCCTCTCTCCTTTGAGAGGAGGAGAGCAACGGATGAAACACAGGCTTTGCTGCATCGCTGCAGTATTAGTGGATACAGTTGGAGTGAGGGGTGCCAAGGGGTGCCGCTCAGCTCTGTGGAGGGGTCGGGATAGACCCCGCAGAGGTCCCCCAGGCCCCCAAGATGTGTAAACCCCAATGTCCCCCCCCCCCTCTCCTCCTCCTCCCCCCCCTCCCCATCTCCCTCCCCCCTCCCCTCCTCTCTCACCTCTCCCCTCAGCTCCCTACTCCCTACCTCCCCCTCCCTCCCCTATCCACCTCCCCCCCTCTCCCACCTCCCTCTCCCCTCCCCCTCCTCCCTCTCCCTCGCTCCCTGATTCCCCTGAGCAGCTGTGTGAGCATTTGCTAACGACGTTGAGAAAGCATGCTGTCAGCACATCCTGGGCTGCAGCTCCTGGAGCCGCCCGGGCACCATTATGTAATCCGGTAAGAGAGCAGGCGCCCGCTGCCATGTCATCCTCATCATCATTAGTTTAGAACGAGAGACAGAGAGAGAGAGAGAGAGAGAAGAGAGGAGAGAGTGAGAGAGAGAGAGAGGAGAGAGAGAGAGAGAGAGAGAGAGAGAGAGAGAGAGAGAGAGAGAGAGAGAGAATGAAGAGAGAGCTCGCTCTCTCTCTCGGCTCGTCTCTCGTCGTCGTGAGAGAGAGAGACAAACAAGCTGTCCCTGTCCTCTCTGCTCCTCTTCTCTCTTCTCTCATTCTCTTGCCTCTCTCTCTCTCTCTCACTCTCTCACTCTCTCTCTTATTCACCCTCTCGCTCTTTCTCTCGCTCTCTCTGTCATTCTCTCTCTCTCTCTTATTCTCTTGCTCTCTCTCTTATTCACTCTCTCACTATTTCTCTTTCTCTTTCACACACACACACAGTGTGTGTGTGTGTGTGTGTGTGTGTGTGTTTATGTGCGTGTCTGTGTGGGGTGTGTGTGTTTGTGTGTGTGTGAGCATGTGTGTGGGGAGCAGTGCTGCTAGTCAATTGCTTAAGCTGTGCAGCGTGCCCTGCAGCTTGGCGTACAGACTTTGATGTCGAACACAGGCCGCATTGATTTGTGTGTGTCTGTGTGTGTGTGTGTGTGTGTGTTCATGTTGTACACTTAATCTGTGTGTGCATAGTGGTTGGTACGTGTGCAGCATATAACTGCAGTTGTGTGTGTAGCTGCACTTTTAGCCCAAGATGCATTATGTGAGTGTGTGTGTGTGTGTGTGTGCATACCTTTGTGTGTGTGTATTTTACTTCTTTCACATTATGTAATAAAAAAGAATGAAAGAACTGCCCCAGGAGGGTAAAGCAGAAAGATGCAGAACTGAAAGAAAAGGGGGAAAGAATAAGCAAAAATGAAGACAGACCTCAACGTGCTGAGATATATGAAGAGACAGACCTCAACGTGCTGAGATATATGGAGAGATAGACCTCAACGTGCTGAGATATATGGAGAGACAGACCTCAACGTGCTGAGATATATGGAGAGACAGACCTCAACATGCTGAGATATATGGAGAGACAGACCTCAATGTGCTGAGATATATGGAGAGACAGACCTCAACATGCTGAAATATATGAAGAGACAGACCTCAACATGCTGAGATATATGGAGAGACAGACCTCAACATGCTGAGATATATGAAGAGACAGACCTCAACATGCTGAAAAATATGAAGAGACAGACCTTAACATGCTGAGATATATGGAGAGACAGACCTCAACGTGCTGAGATATGTGGAGAGACAGACCTCAACATGCTGAGATATATGAAGAGACAGACCTCAACGTGCTGAGATATATGGAGAGATAGACCTCAACGTGCTGAGATATATGGAGAGACAGACCTCAACGTGCTGAGATATATGGAGAGACAGACCTCAACATGCTGAGATATATGGAGAGACAGACCTCAATGTGCTGAGATATATGGAGAGACAGACCTCAACATGCTGAAATATATGAAGAGACAGACCTCAACATGCTGAGATATATGGAGAGACAGACCTCAACATGCTGAGATATATGAAGAGACAGACCTCAACATGCTGAAAAATATGAAGAGACAGACCTTAACATGCTGAGATATATGGAGAGACAGACCTCAACGTGCTGAGATATATGGAGAGACAGACCTCAACATGCTGAGATATATGGAGACAGACCTCAACATGCTGAGATATATGGAGAGACACACCTCAACATGCTGAGATATATGGAGAGACATACCTCAACATGCTGAGATATATGGAGACAGACCTGAACATGCTGAGATATATGGAGAGACAGACCTCAACATGCTGAGATATATGGAGACAGACCTCAACATGCTGAGATATGTGGAGAGACAGACCTTATTCACTCTCTCACTCAGATCTCTTATTCACTCTCTCACTCTTTCTCTTTCACACACACACACACACACAGTGTGTGTGTGTGTGTTTATGTGCGTGTCTGTGTGGGGTGTGTGTGTTTGTGTGTGTGTGAGCA
>NC_140000.1:51285713-51290963 GCF_964263955.1 Coregonus lavaretus
GCCTAAGGCTCTGCTCTTGTTGTTTGCTGTATTAGTTTTGAGTCTTTTTACTGTGCAGTAAAATGTTCAGAACCACGGACAGCTCCCTAAAACCACGTGTAATATTTTCAGCACTACAGAAAGGTCCTTTTAGCCTCTGTGGTCTGTTCAGGACCCCGGTAAGGTCCTTTCAACCTAATGTTGTTTTTCCAGGTCACAACCAAGCAGAGCCCATTTTAACTGCATGGGGCCTCTTCAGGACCCTGGACAGCTCTTCTTATCCCATTGTAGTCAGCCCAGGTCCTTGGAGAGCTCCTCATAACTTCATGTTGTGTCTCTAAGAACATCCACTTAAAATGAGCTTTAACTGCATGGGGCCTTTTCAGGACCAGGGACAGCTCCTTTTAGCCGCTTGTAGTCTGCTCTGGACCACGGAGAGCTAATTTGAGATTATTTTGAGGACCATGGAGAGTGCCTACTGCTACTCACACTGTTTCTGCTGTTGACCCTTTACATGCTGACTAGACCGGGCGTCCGCGTGCGCCGTCGCGCACATGTTGATTTTGTCCATCCACACCAGACACAATCAGGACACGCAGGTTGAAATATCAAAACGAACTCTGAACCAACTATATTAATTTGGGGACAGGTCAACTATTGAGCGAGAGCGCGTGGAGTATTGAGTGAGCGAGGGAACGTGAGGGAAAGCGAGAGAGCAACTGACTACGACATAGAGAAAGGAAGACAGAGGGCTAGACCGAGGAACATCAACCCAGCCTGCTCCACCACCACTCTACCTGCAGTTCCATGTCAGCTCCTGTGAGGGGCAGCAGAGATACAGCTCTCCTGCAGGCCACCATCTTCCTACCGACCATCCTGTACAAACCTGCCACGCTAAAACCCAGTGCAAACACACCATCCAGAGAAACCGCAGTGTATCTCTCACACATAGAGCCGAACACACAGAGTGGGCTGCCCGTCAAACACACCACATGGAGAATAAAAAGGAGAAGTGTCTCTGTGAACTCAGTCAGATGCCTCCCCACCTCGCCCCACTCCTCCATTCAAATTGAGCGGAGAGGTTGGGAGGTAGTGGGTGGGCGAGAGGGATTAATTCTAACTAGTGTCTGTCTCACCTGGGTTCAGAGAGAGGACAGGAGCTGGCGGGTGGGTCTCTGTTTGTCCGTGCTACTGGGTTACCTCTCAGCTTCAGGCTACGGCTAATTGCTAAAGACTCACTTCAGCTGAAGACTAGACAGGAGAGGTGTGGAAATGTGGAAGACAGAGGAGCTATAGGCTATGAGGGCAGGGAGAGGGTTGTATACCAAGGGAATGTATAAGTGTGAGCACAAACCTATATACATTCACACACACACACACACATACACACACTGTCCATGTATACCACCCTCTGCAAACATCCCCACCCACACACACACTTAAAGCCGGCTAACCCAGCCAGGTCACCCATGATACAAGTCCGTATTCGACATCCATCCATGTCTGAGGACATCGGGAGATGACGTGGAAACCGGCCACTAGGGGCAACAGTGAACGCTGTTACCGACAAGTAGGTTTCAGTTTTGCTAGGGCATTGTGGACGGGGATGGCGGATGGGTGTAAGCATCTGCCTCTGATTCCAAAGGGTGCAAGTTTGAATCCAGCAATAGAAAGTTGTTTTTGATATTTTAGTTTTAAGCCTATCCCAAACCTTAACCCTAACCTTAACCATTCGGCGTTAATGCCTAACCTTAAGAATGTGGAGTTAATGCCTGAACTTATTCCTAACTTTACAAATTCTGAGTTAATGCCTAAACTTAACTTGAAACACTTTGACGTTTGGAACAAATTCAATATTTGTACGTTTGAGAAACATGGATGAAAGTCTAATTCTGACGTGAGACTGTGAGAGCTGGTAGGGCTAACCCACACACACATATGCACAGAGCATTAATGTACAACACCCTTGACATTTTTGAAAGGTTCCGCTGATTTGAGACGTGCTGATGGGAGTGGAACAGATGATGGCTGGGAGGAAGGTGTTTATGTCCTCTATCCTCCACACACACATACACAGTTGGAACGCCTACTTCTCTCCCAGCTCGACCTATGGGCTATACTCCACATGCAGTACAGTATATTTCCCTCACTGCAGGGCACACTCAGAGGAGCAGCCTGCGTGAGTCAGGGGTGTAAACTATGGGAGTTTTGGGAGGCATCAGAGCTAATGGATGGATGGAGTCATCGAGTATACTGTATATCTATACCTATATATATCAGACCTGGGTCACATACATGCTGTACGTCGATGACTAGAAAGTGTTTGAGGTGTGCTTGACTTAGCTTGGGGTTTGCATGTGGGACTATTCCATTTGTTCTAGTGCAAACTAAATCAAGTGCCGCTCAAGTGTTTGAAAGTATTGACATACTATATTTTGACTCGGATATCTATATCGATATTTATGTTATATTTATATTCTTGATTTCTTTCTTTTGACTTTTTGGAATATGTGTGTATTGTTTTGTATTGATACAGTAGATATTATTGCTTCACTGTTGGAGCTAGAAACATAAGCATTTCGCTGCACCTGCGATAACATCTGTGTACACAACCAATAAACTTTGATTCCATTTTTTTTGTTGATTTTATGTCATATCTCTGCCTCATGCAGCGCTCCTTGCCTTTATAGTGTTTAATGGTTTCTCCCATATGGTATTGATTAATGTCATCATTAGGAAGGCTTTCCACTGACCCAGGCTTATTAGACAAAAGCAATGTTGCAAAAACCGAACACATTGTGACAAATATAATGGAAACGGCAGCTACAGGAGAAATGTTGTAAAGCGAGACAACATTTGTATCTGTTCGACAAAGGTGGATTTTTCTTTTGCGAACTGTCTTTATTGTGTGTGTGCATGCATGTGTGTGTGTAGGTGTGTCACAGTTGTGATTCTATTTTGTTTCCATGACAACATGTATACCCTGTGTAGTCTTCAATACAATGTAATTAATGAGGAATGAGCACCATCCTACTTAGTCAATTCTATCCCCATTTGATTGTATTTTATTTGCATTTGATGTGAATTTGCGTAGAAAAAGGCTAATTGCAGTACATTTAATTTGTAAGTGTGTTGCAAGTCGCCTCTTGCCGTTTTTCAACAATTACATTATACTGAAACATAGTTTTCCAGGTTATTCTTTCCGATGGGCTTGGTTTTCAAAGACCCTCCATGAGCAATACTTGTCTGGGGTTCTTGAGGCGCTAGTGATCTGTAGGTTGTACTAGTAACTGTATACACGTATAACCTTACTGTCAAGGCTGCTACAGTACATGTTCACCTGGAAGTTGTAGCTTCTGCAAGGCACACGTTCCAGCTTCCACCAGAAGAGAGAGTCTTCTCCAGTCTTGAGGAACTTCTCTCTACCCAGCTGCTGCTGTGCTAATTGCGGCGGCGACGTGAGGCGCGGGGAGGGAGTCTGGCGCTAGCCAGATGGAGGGAAGGTGGTTCAAATTGATTCCTTGCATTCGTCTTCATTAAGACCCTGGGCTCTAGGGCTCACTGCATGTGCCGGGTGGGGGGGGGGGGGTGGGGGGGGGTAACGCTGCTGTGCTAGGTGTGTGTGTGTTTACACGTGTGTATGAATGTGTGTATGAATGTGTGCGTGTGTGTGTGAAGGGGGACAGATTTGAATGTAACTAACTAACAGTGCTATCATCTTCTGTTTCCGTTTCTGTGTGTATGCATGTATGATCGAGAGCTTGTGTTATTTTGATGAGGACACTGCATTTAACCTTGAGGGTCTCCACACTCCCTGCATCACCTCTCAACCTCCCCCTCATCACTCCTCCTCTCTCCCTGCCTCACCCGCTCTCCCTCCTCCTTCCTCACCTCTCTCTCCCACCTCCTTCCTCACCTCTCTCTCCCACCTCCTTCCTCACCCCTTCTCTCCCTCCTCCTTCCTCACACCTTCTCTACCACCTCTTTCCTCACCACTCTCTCCCACCTCCTTCCTCACCTCACCTTTCTCTCCCACCTCCTTCCTCACCCTTCTCTCCCTCCTCCTTCCTCACCCCTTCTCTCCCACCTCCTTCCTCACCTCTCTCTCCCTCCTCCTTCCTCACCCCTTCTCTCCCACCTCCTTCCTCACCTCTCTCTCCCACCTCCTTCCTCACCTCACCTCTCTCTCCCACCTCCTTCCTCACCCCTTTTCTCCCTCCTCCTTCCTCACCTCCTCTCTGCCTCCCCCTCTTAACAGTAACTCAGTCAGGTCTGTGCCACCATCCGTCTGGCATTAGCAACTTCCACTCCCATCTGGATTTCTCTATGGAAGCCAGCAAGGTCAAGCAGCAGGCCTTCCCTTCCGCAACACACACACACACATCGCCCCCCACCCTACACCCCCCCACACAAACCCACCGAGCAGAATCCTCATATCTATCTCGTTCATAGCCAATGATGCAACGTCAGCATTTACCAGATACCGAAAAAGAACAACACTTCAAATAACACTGCTGTACTTAATGGTACGGTTTATATAACGATCCTCTCTCAAATCACTTCCCACGGGAGCACTAACACTCCATCACACCACCACACGTACATGACTGGATCATGCACACACATTTGCATATACGTGCACGCACGTGTACAGGCAGACAGAAACACACATGTATGCAAACAGACACACATATAGACACCCCCCTCCCTACACACACATATAGACACCCCCCTCCCTACACACACATATAGACACCCCCCTCCCAACACACACATATAGACACCCCCCTCCCTACACACAAATATAGACACTCCCCTCCCTACACACACATACTCGTATCTCTCACTGCACACCACATTCCTAAAATGAAATAAACCTGCAACATATACATAAACAGGCAATCCTCGAGATTTATGCATGTGAATCCACGGAGCGTTTTTTAATGAATGATTTGTCAGCACAGATAAGCGCTGCTGGGCACGCGGTGAGGGACTGGCATGGGGCGGTCGTGGAGGCCGTATGGTGAGTTAGCGGGCAAGCTGCTGGCGGGAGGTTTGTTTGATATTCCATCGCTCATTCATGCCACGTTACCTGGATTACATAGACAAGGGGGCTTTGAGACGCATCAACGGTAACCCTTACTTTGGTCTGTCACAGAGAAGCATGAAAAAGACGAGAAAAGATTCTCTTTCGCTCTCTCAACCGCTTTCAATCCCTCTCTCATCATTTATTTATTGCTTCCTGTTGTCTTCCTTGCCCTCTTTCTCAAT
>NC_140000.1:51291163-51403663 GCF_964263955.1 Coregonus lavaretus
TTAGCTCATTGGTCACCATAGCAACACCCACCCGTAGTATGCGCTCCAGCAGGTATATCTCACTGGTCATCCCCAAAGCCAACACCTCCTTTGGCCGCCATTCCTTCCAGTTCTCTGCTGCCAATGACTGGAACGAACTGCAAAAATCTCTGAAGCTGGAGACTCTTATCTCCCTCACTAACTTTAAGCATCAGTTGTCAGAGCACCTTACCGATCACTGCACCTGTACACAGCCCATCTGAAATTAGCCCACCCAACTACCTCATCCCCATATTGTTATTTATTTTGCTCATTTGCACCCCAGTATCTCTATTTGCACATAATCTCTTGCACATCTATCATTCCAGTGTTAATACTTATTGTAATTATTTTGCACTATGGCCTATTTATTGCCATACCTCCATAACTTGCTACATTTGCACACACTGTATATATATTTTCTGTTGTATGTTTGACTTTATGTTTTGTTTTACCCCATATGTAACTCTGTGTTGTTGTTTTTTTCGCACTGCTTTGCTTTATCTTGGCCAGGTCGCAGTTGTAAATGAGAACTTGTTCTCAACTGGCTTACCTGGTTAAATAAAGGTAAAAATAAATTTTAAAAACAGTATACCTCGACCTGCTTGCTGCATTCAATTATGTTTTAGCCATTGATTTGGGAAAAGATCTCAATGGACTCCACAGGTGTACAGTGGGGAGAACAAGTATTTGATACACTGCCGATTTTGCAGGTTTTCCTACTTACAAAGCATGTAGAGGTCTGTAATTTTTATCATAGGTACACTTCAACTGTGAGAGACGGAATCTAAAACAAAAATCCAGAAAATCACATTGTACAATTTTTAAGTAATTAATTTGCATTTTATTGCATGACATAAGTATTTGATACATCAGAAAAGCAGAACTTAATATTTGGTACAGAGACCTTTGTTTGCAATTACAGAGATCATACGTTTCCCGTAGGTCTTGACCAGGTTTGCACACACTGCAGCAGGGATTTTGGCCCACTCCTCCATACAGACCTTCTCCAGATCCTTCAGGTTTCGGGGCTGTCGCTGGCAATACGGACTTTCAGCTCCCTCCAAAGATTTTCTATTGGGTTCAGGTCTGGAGACTGGCTAGGCCACTCCAGGAACTTGAGATGCTTCTTACGGAGCCACTCCTTAGTTGCCCTGGCTGTGTGTTTCGGGTCGTTGTCATGCTGGAAGACCCAGCCACGACCCATCTTCAATGCTCTTACTGAGGGAAGGAGGTTGTTGGCCAAGATATCGCGGTACATGGCCCCATCCATCCTCCCCTCAATACGGTGCAGTCGTCCTGTCCCCTTTGCAGAAAAGCATCCCCAAAGAATGATGTTTCCACCTCCATGCTTCACGGTTGGGATGGTGTTCTTGGGGTTGTACTCATACTTCTTCTTCCTCCAAACACGGCGAGTGGAGTTTAGACCAAAAAGCTCTATTTTTGTCTCTTCAGACCACATGACCTTCTCCCATTCCTCCTCTGGATCATCCAGATGGTCATTGGAAAACTTCAGACGGGCCTGGACATGCGCTGGCTTGAGCAGGGGGACCTTGCGTGCGCTGCAGGATTTTAATCCATGACGTCGTAGTGTGTTACTAATGGTTTTCTTTGAGACTGTGGTCCCAGCTCTCTTCAGGTCATTGACCAGGTCCTGCCGTGTAGTTCTGGGCTGATCCCTCACCTTCCTCATGATCATTGATGCCCCACGAGGTGAGATCTTGCATGGAGCCCCAGACCGAGGGTGATTGACCGTCATCTTGAACTTCTTCCATTTTCTAATAATTGTGCCAACAGTTGTTGCCTTCTCACCAAGCTGCTTGCCTATTGTCCTGTAGCCCATCCCAGCCTTGTGCAGGTCTACAATTTTATCCCTGATGTCCTTACACAGCTCTCTGGTCTTGGCCATTGTGGAGAGGTTGGAGTCTGTTTGATTGAGTGTGTGGACAGGTGTCTTTTCTACAGGTATCGAGTTCAAACAGGTGCAGTTAATACAGGTAATGAGTGGAGAACAGGAGGGCTTCTTAAAGCAAATTAATTACTTAAAAATCATACAATGTGATTTTCTGGATTTTCTGAGATTCCGTCTCTCACAGTTGAAGTGTACCTATGATACAAATTATAGACCTCTACATGCTTTGTAAGTAGGAAAACCTGCAAAATCGGCAGTGTATCAAATACTTGTTCTCCCCACTGTGTGTGTGTGTTTGTGTGTGTGTGTGTGTGTGTGTGTGTGTGTGCGTGTGTGCAAGCGTGCGTGCGTGCGTGCGTGCGTGCGTTCGTGCGTGCGTGGGTGCGTGCGTGTGCATGTCTCAGCTGTCGTTATTTTTGTCCTATGCCACCCGTCTCAGACACACGGTTGCATCAACGACCCTCAGACACAACTCCGTCGGGAGTTGATTTGATTGACTGACATATCCACATATTAAAAAATGTAAGAGCTTTAAAGATTAATCACAATCAGTAAAAAAATATATCAAGCTAGCTAACTAGCAATTATCAACATCAATGATCAGCTGATAGCCCACCCTCTTTTCCTGATGTCAATCATGTGTTTAGGAGGCATTGTAACTAGCTTGTTTACAATTTGTAAATAAATATGCCTATGCTAAAAATATATATACAGTGGGGAGAACAAGTATTTGATACACTGCCGATTTTGCAGGTTTTCCTACTTACAAAGCATGTAGAGGTCTGTAATTTTTATCACAGGTACACTTCACCTGTGAGAGACAGAATCTAAAACAAAAATCCAGAAAATCACATTGTATGATTTTTAAGTAATTAATTTGCATTTTATTGCATGACATAAGTATTTGATCACCTACCAACCAGTAAGAATTCCGGCTCTCACAGACCTGTTAGTTTTTCTTCAAGAAGCCCTCCTGTTCTCCACTCAATACCTGTATTAACTGCACCTGTTTGAACTCCTTACCTGTATAAAAGACACCTGTCCACACACTCAATCAAACAGACTCCAACCTCTCCACAATGGCCAAGACCAGAGAGCTGTGTAAGGACATCAGGGATAAAATGGTAGACCTGCACAAGGCTGGGATGGGCTACAAGACAATAGGCAAGCAGCTTGGTGAGAAGGCAACAACTGTTGGCACAATTATTAGAAAATGAAAGAAGTTCAAGATGACGGTCAATCACCTTCGGTCTGGGGCTCCATGCAAGATCTCACCTCATGGGGCATCAATGATCATGAGGAAGGTGAGGGATCAGCCCAGAACTACACAGCAGGACCTGGTCAATGACCTGAAGAGAGCTGGGACCACAGTCTCAAAGAAAACCATTAGTAACACACTACGTTGTCATGGATTAAAATCCTGCAGTGCACGCAAGGTCCCCCTGCTCAAGCCAGCGCATGTCCAGGCCCGTCTGAAGTTTGCCAATGACCATCTGGATGATCCAGAGAAGGAATGGGAGAATGTCATGTGGTCTGATGAGACAAAAATATAGCTTTTTGGTCTAAACTCCACTCGCCGTGTTTGGAGGAAGAAGAAGGATGAGTACAACCCCAAGAACACCATCCCAACCGTGAAGCATGGAGGTGGAAACATCATTCTTTGGGGATGCTTTTCTGCAAAGGGGACAGGACGACTGCACCGTATTGAGGGGAGGATGGATGGGGCCATGTATCGCGAGATCTTGGCCAACAACCTCCTTCCCTCAATAAGAGCATTGAAGATGGGTCGTGGCTGGGTCTTCCAGCATGACAACGACCCGAAACACACAGCCAGGGCAACTAAGGAGTGGCTCCGTAAGAAGCATCTCAAGGTCCTGGAGTGGCCTAGCCAGTCTCCAGACCTGAACCCAATAGAAAATCTTTGGAGGGAGCTGAAAGTCCGTATTGCCCAGTGACAGCCCCGAAACCTGAAGGATCTGGAGAAGGTCTGTATGGAGGAGTGGGCCAAAATCCCTGCTGCAGTGTGTGCAAACCTGGTCAAGACATACAGGAAACGTATGATCTCTGTAATTGCAAACAAAGGTTTTTGTACCAAATATTAAGTTCTGCATTTCTGATGTATCAAATACTTATGTCATGCAATAAAATGCAAATTAATTACTTAAAAATCATACAATGTGATTTTCTGGATATTTCTTTTAGATTCCGTCTCTCACAGCTGAAGTGTACCTATGATAAAAATTACAGACCTCTACATGCTTTGTAAGTAGGAAAACCTGCAAAATCGGCAGTGTATCAAATACTTGTTCTCCCCACTGTATATGTTTTGCAATTGAGGCAGTTGGTATGTGATGAATTTCAAGATACTGTATGTGCACCCTTTTTCAGGTCTGTGCACAGCCCTGGTTCCACTGCCAAGCAAGCTCAATGAAGCACAGAAATGATTTCAAATAGTATCTGAACCCAGGTCTGAGCTCCACCTTCTTCCCAATAATTGTATTGATTTATTTATATTTCAAGGAAGGAAGGGGAACCAAATAAAAAATGCATACTCTGTGAGAGCATAGTGCCTTTTAAAAAGTCAACTCAGAAGCTCGTCCCACACAGAAGCACCTGGTGAATCCATTTCTGCCAAGCCAACCTTTTTTCAGTCCTCCTTTTTTCCCTACCTGTTTTGGGACCTTTTTCGAACCAAACCCCCCATTCTAAATACATATTGCTTTTCCCACCACTGTGCCTAGATTGTCCCAAATGAAAAATCCTCTCGGCACAGATACCAACCTGTGATATGTATTTATGATTGATTTAAGTTAATCCATATTTCAATATTCCGTGCCATTGGACCAGCACCTATTTCCTGTTTTAAGATAAGGAACTTCAATGATGGTGCCTGGTGACGGATTCATCGGATGCATTGGGATGGCGGGTGACTACTGTGACTGTCTTCTCCTCTCTACCCTCTCTCATCTCACCCATCTCTCTTTCTCTCTCTCTGTGTCATCCCCCACTCTCTCTTTCTCTGTGTGATGGGATAGATGATAGATGACAATGTCATTTCTATTCAGCCGTGCTTCCTGCTATCTGCCGGGACTAAGCCATGCTATAAGTGTCATACTAAATCCCGGCAGAGACACCAGAATGGGGGAGCGACGGAGCAGTTGTTCAGGAGCTCCATTAGCTATGACTCCCTTTGTGTCAGACAGCTAGCACTCCTCTGTATACTGATTGATTCTGATGGATGACAGATAATGTAGCGAGAGTTCATCTGACAACGAGTGAGATTTTGATCCTTTTGGTCGTGATGGTGATGATGATAATGATGGTGATAATGGAGTTGATTATGGTGATGATGATGGTGATGATGGTGTTGATGGAGATTATATGATGGTTATGATGGAGTTGATGATGGTGTTTATGGAGATGCTGATGGTGTTTATGGAGATGATGATGATGATGGTAATGATGTTGATGGAGATGATGGTGTTGATGGAGAAGATGATGGTGTTGATGGAGATGATGATGGTGTTGATGGAGATGATGATGGTGATGATGATGGTGTTTATGGAGATGATGATGGTGTTTATGGAGATGATGATGGTGATTATGGAGATGATGATGGTGAAGATGGCAGTGGTGATAGTGTCAGTTATGACCCTTTGACACCCTCTGTATTAGGATGTATAGTACTCATCTCTTTCTGATGATGATGATGATGATGATGATGATGATGATGATGATGATGAAGATAATGATGGTGGTGATGACGACGATGATGACGAATATTAAAGGCAGTGGAACTCACAAACTGACCATTTGTGACTCACACCCGTTACATCTGCAATCCAATCTGCAATCCATAATTGAAATGGCTGAATAGCACAGGCAGAAAGCAATTTCCCCAATAATTATACATACTGTACTCCACTGTACTCTACTGTAATGTGATGGAAATTAGCATAGACATGAATAGGTCTGTAAAGGAACTACATCAAATCATCAGTCTGAATGGTTGTGGTAGACAGTGGAGGATATGAGATGTGGTGCTCTTCAATTCCTTATTCTGTGCCATCCAATGATTGCTCATATTAAACCCCAGCTCTGTAAAAGGCCCCATTTAAGCAAAGAGGAAAAACATCCTCCCTCGCTCTCCCATTTCCAGTGTCCTACCCCATGACCCCATGACCCCACGACACAATGACCCCACCTCCCTCCTGCCCCCGATGTACAAATTAACCAGCCACAGAACAATACTAGCACATGAAAAGGGGCGAGAGAAACTTTGACATCGCTCGCTGAGGACAATGAACCAAGCAGAATGCCCTATACAATCAAATTGATAGGATTTCAGTATGGAGGAAGGAGAAGGAAACACTAGTTCAATTACTATGACCCAGAAGAGATTTGGGAGCTCTGTGTGTTTTGAATGGAAGATGGGCATTTGAATGGAATAGTACCCGAAAACGGGAAATTCATTATCGATTGTAATTACAGTGGGATCTGTGGCGGCGCAGTGCCGGGGTCTCGGTTGGTACGAGCCCTGGCTCTTTAGGATGGGTTATGAGAGAGGGGAGGGGGAATAATTTACATGTAACACCCATCAGAGTAGTTCACGGTTCAATATTATGACCGTAGATCTTGAGAATATTTGAGTTATAGGGGGACGTGGGGTTTAGGTACAGTGGGGGAAAAAAGTATTTAGTCAGCCACCAATTGTGCAAGTTCTCCCACTTAAAAAGATGAGAGAGGCCTGTAATTTTCATCATAGGTACACGTCAACTATGACAGACAAAATGAGATTTTATTTCTCCAGAAAATCAAATTGTAGGATTTTTTATGAATTTATTTGCAAACTATGGTGGAAAATAAGTATTTGGTCAATAACAAAAGTTTCTCAATACTTTGTTATATACGCTTTGTTGGCAATGACACAGGTCAAACGTTTTCTGTAAGTCTTCACAAGGTTTTCACACACTGTTGCTGGTATTTTGGCCCATTCCTCCATGCAGATCTCCTCCAGAGCAGTGATGTTTTGGGGCTGTTGCTGGGCAACACGGACTTTCAACTCCCTCCAAAGATTTTCTATGGGGTTGAGATCTGGAGACTGGCTAGGCCACTCCAGGACCTTGAAATGCTTCTTACGAAGCTACTCCTTCGTTGCCCGGGCGGTGTGTTTGGGATCATTGTCATGCTGAAAGACCCAGCCACGTTTCATCTTCAATGCCCTTGCTGATGGAAGGAGGTTTTCACTCAAAATTTCACGATACATGGCCCCATTCTTTCTTTCCTTTACATGGATCAGTCGTCCTGCTCCCTTTGCAGAAAAACAGCCCCAAAGCACGATGTTTCCACCCCCATGCTTCACAGTAGGTATGGTGTTCTTTGGATGCAACTCAGCATTCTTTGTCCTCCAAACACGACGAGTTGAGTTTTTACCAAAAAGTTATATTTTGGTTTCATCTGACCATATGACATTCTCCCAATCCTCTTCTGGATCATCCAAATGCACTCTAGCAAACTTCAGACGGGCCTGGACATGTACTGGCTTAAGCAGGGGGACACGTCTGGCACTGCAGGATTTGAGTCCCTGGCGGCGTAGTGTGTTACTGATGGTATGCTTTGTTACTTTGGTCCCAGCTCTCTGCAGGTCATTCACTAGGTCCCCCCGTGTGGTTCTGGGATTTTTGCTCACCGTTCTTGTGATCATTTTGACCCCACGGGGTGAGATCTTGCGTGGAGCCCCAGATCGAGGGAGATTATCAGTGGTCTTGTATGTCTTCCATTTCCTAATAATTGCTCCCACAGTTGATTTCTTCAAACCAAGCTGCTTACCTAGTGCATATTCAGTCTTCCCAGCCTGGTGCAGGTCTACAATTTTGTTTCTGGTGTCCTTTGACAGCTCTTTGGTCTTGGCCATAGTGGAGTTTGGAGTGTGACTGTTTGAGGTTGTGGACAGGTGTCTTTTATGCTGATAACAAGTTCAAACAGGTGCCATTAATACAGGTAACGAGTGGAGGACAGAGGAGCCTCTTAAAGAAGAAGTTACAGGTCTGTGAGAGCCAGAAATCTTGCTTGTTTGTAGGTGACCAAATACTTATTTTCCACCATAATTTGCAAATAAATTCATAAAAAATCCTACAATGTGATTTTCTGGATTTTTTTTTCTCATTTTGTCTGTCATAGTTGACGTGTACCTATGATGAAAATTACAGGCCTCTCTCATCTTTTTAAGTGGGAGAACTTGCACAATTGGTGGCTGACTAAATACTTTTTCCCCCCACTGTATAAGCCCAGCTCTATGACAAAGTTAGGGGGAGAAATGTACACATAACACGGGTAGTGGGGGATACATTTTCACGTAACACGAGGAGTGGGGGAGACATTTACACGTAACACAAGGAGTGGGGAGACATTTACATGTAACACCAATCAGAGTAGTTCAATTATTTATATTATGAGCATTGGTCATGAATATGTTCGAGTTAAGGGGGACATTTCAAAGCAGTCAACCCTCACCTTTCTACAGAGTCCTGAATATTGGATTTTCAGTCCCACTTTACAGCAATTGTCGCTAATACAATATATTGACGCAGTAATGACAGTGTACTTATGTTTTAGGTTAATATTGCTTAGAATATAAGTACCTGTTAGCTAGGAGCTGGGAGGCAACCCATCTGCCTATGGGGGCTACCTGTTAGCAGACTTACGCAATTTAAAAGATTTGCAGACAACAACTACACTGGGATTGTTCTGTTTAATCTTCAAATCTAATCCTAGAATTAGGAGAGCTTTAATCTCAATCAATTGGAGTCTGTTTCCATGTCTAATGTGTGTCAATGTCAAATTCATGTCAATTTATAATGACTAACCTGTCAACAGGTTAGTCATATAGACGGCAATATAAAGTGGAACCAATTGTCATTACATTATTTATTTCATCATAATAAATGATATATCTTTAGTCAAAGTGTTCCTTGTTCTATTATCATCAAAATGGACCTTAACCTTAACAGGGATTTGATACGGCTCCATTATGAACTGCATCATGTGCTAAGCAGGGTGTCTGTCAACCTGTGAGGCTAATGGTGGTCTCTCCCCCCCTCTCTCTATATCTCTCTCTGTCTCTCTCTCTCTCTCTCCCCCCCCCTCTCTCTCTATCTCTCTCTGTCTCTCTCTCTCTCCTCCCACAGGGGGGTGGGATCCATGGATGGGTTCCGAGGAAAACAGGACACACTCGGCCGGAATACTGATGAGCCACAGTGCCGATGCCTAGCGCTTCACGTCCTCTTACTCCCACTGCCCTCCTCCCTCACCCCTTCCCTCACCCCCCTACACCCTACCGCCTATTAGATCGCTGTCATGACACTACTGCTCTCTCTGCACCCCCCCCCCCTCTCTCTCCCTCTCTCCCCCTCCCTCTCTCTCCATCTCTCTCACTTTCCCTCTCCGTCTCTCTCCCTCTCTCTCTTTCCCATCTCTCTCTCTTTCCCTCTTTAACTCGAGAGGCCTAGAGAAATACTGTACCAAGAGGGAGAGAGAGAGAGAGAGAGCTGGAAGCGACGAAGCATGGGGGACGCTTTGAGCCCCCTTTGGTCAGAATATTGAAAGACAGCAGCGATAGAATTGCAGCAATAATGTTGTACAAGGCAATTCAGAGTGCTTTTTTATTTTTACATCAAGTTTTTATTATTTCAATTCATAGGATTCATGCAATACATTTATAAATATATTTTTCAAGCCCCCACCCCACCCACACCGGCAACATGATAGCATATAAAATCATGAGATGAAACAAATAAATGAATATGACATAGTAAATCTACTGAACAATACATCATATAGCCTCAGAAATAGCAACAAATGATTGATGCACATTCATGGATGTAAAGGCCCATTGGTAAAGAGTTCAGAAATGTCTGCTGCTGTTTTTTTCCATGTGGACACCTTGGCCCTGTGGATCCTGGCCGTGGAGAGCTCCATAAGGACAATTTCCTTAAATGTGAGCAGCCATTGTTGCAATTGTAACTGATCAGGTGGAATCCACCTTTGTACAATCATTTTCTTAGCAGCTGTGGTTCCTGCCAACCACACGCTTCGTTGGCGTTCTGACAAGTGAAAATCAGAGTCAATCCAAAGCAAAATCACTATTGGATCTAATGGCAATATTTTATCGATAAGTACAGAGATTACATTGTTGACTTTCCCCCAGAATTCAACCACCCCCGGGCATTTCCACAGCACATGCTGAAAAGTACCAAGGTCCCCTGTGGTGCAGAATTTACATAATGGCGATGGACAAATACCCATGTGATGTCTTTTTTGAGGTGTTAGATAGGTTCTATGGAAAAAAACTATATTAATGAATTGGTGATTGGGGTTTCTAGATGATCCATATACTTTTCCATACTGTCTCCCAATTTATTTGTCTGTCAGAAAGTGTAAAATCTTTTTCCCATACAATGTATAGAGTTAATGGTTTTTGTTCTACTAGAATTGATTGACTATAGATATCAGAACAACTCCTTTTGAGGTGCATCTGTCAGTTAGAAGTTTGACCAATGGGTGGACTGGTAATTCTTCTCCTCAGGGGACCCCATAGGCTCGCATGGATATGCGGAGTTGAAGGTAAAGACAAAATGATGAACCTGGGATATTAAAACACTGGTGGATTTCCTGGAAATTGAGGAATCCATTCACATTGAATATGTCTTTGAAAGTATAAATACCCTTCTTAGGCCAAGAATCAGATATATCCCATAGGGCGGCGCACAATTGGTCCAGCGTCGTCCAGGTTAGGGGAGGGTTTGGCCGGGGGGGCTTTACTTGGCTCATCGCGCTCTAGTGACTCCTTGTGGCGGGTCGGGCACCTGCAGGCTGACCTCGGTCGTCAGTTGAGCAGTGTTTCCTCCAACACATTGGTGCAGCTGGCTTCCGGATTAAGCGGGCGGGTGTTAAGAAGCGCGGTTTGGCGGGTCATGTTTCGGAGGACGCATGACTCGACCTTCGCCTCCCGAGGAGTTGCAGCGATGAGACAAGATTGAAATTGGGGAGAAAAAGGGGGTACAATTTTTTATTATAATAATAATAATCTGATATAAATGGTTTCTTACACGCTAATAATTATTTATTGCACCATATTGGAGAGTATGAATGCCATTTAAGATAAGATCTCATATGCTTCTCTGTAGCTTTCCACATATTTACTGAGTATGCTATAATGGTTCCAAACAATAATGCATATTTTTTAGGAGTCCAGAAAACAATACATCTTGTAATCTAATTAGAGAAACTATTGACTCTTCTATAGCACGCCAACTAACAGAAGCCTCTGGGTTTAACCAGGTCTTCAGGAAATTCATTTGGAATGATAGGTGATACAATTTTAGATTTGGAACTGCAAGTCCACCTGATGCTTTTGTTGTCTGTAGTGTTGCATATTTAATCTGTGGTCTCTTTCTCCCCCAAATGAACTTCTTTATGACAGAGTCATGTTTAGACCAATAGTCTATAGGAGGAGGCAGTGGTAACATGGAACTCATAAAATTGATATGAGGGAGGACATTCATTTTAATAATTGAGATTCTAGCATGAAAAAAAGGCCATCTTTTTATGTATTTTTGGATCTTTTGAAAGGTTTCTAAGTAGTTCCTCCTGCAAGTGTGAATAGAGGGGGATATGGTAATGCATAAGTAGGTGATTTGTTTCTTCACTGGGATAATGGGTGGTAGTTGCACGCTTCTCATAGCTGAGTTAAGAGGTAGTAGAGCTGATTTAGACCAGTTGATCTTGTAACCAGACCATGAGTTGAATTCTGTGAAAATAGACATTATTGGCTGGAGGGATTTCTGACCGTTTGCGACGTAGAGCAGTATGTCATCTGCATACAGACAAATTGCTTGTTCAGTTTAGTTGATTTTGATATTTGAGGAAGCTGAATTTTGACGTATTCTTTGTGCCAGCAGTTCAAGAGCGAGAGCAAATATCAAAGAGGAAGCGGGACAACCTTGTTTACATCCTGGTTGTATGGTAAATGGATTAGAATGGGTAGTGTCAGTAGATATACATCCTGGTTGTATGGTAAATGGATTAGAATGATGTAGTAACCAAAAAAGTGTTAAACAAATCAAAACATATTTTATTTTTGAGATTCTTCAAAGTAGCCACACTTTGCTTGGCATTCTCTCAACCAGATTCATGAGCCAATCAGTTGTGTTGTGACAAGGTAGGGGTGGTATACAGAAGATAGCCCTATTTGGTAAAAGACCAAGTCCATATTATGGCAAGAACAGCTCAAATAAGCAAAGAGAAACGGCAGTCCATCATTACTTTAAGACATGAAGGTCAGTCAATCCAGAACATTTCAAGAACTTTGAAAGTTTCTTCAAGTGCAGTTGCAAAAACCATCAAGCGCTATGATGAAACTGGCTATCATGAGGACCGCCACAGGAAAGGAAGACCCAGAGTTACCTGTGCAGCAGGGGATAAATTCATTAGAGTTAACTGCACCTCAGATTGCAGCCCAAATAAATGCTTCACAGAGTTCAAGTAACAAACACATCTCAACATCAGCTGTTCAAAGGAGACTACGTGAATCAGGCCTTCAAGGTCGAATTGCTACAAAGAAACCACCAATAAAGGACACCAATAAGAAGAAGAGACTTGCTTGGGCCAAGAAACATAAGCAATGGGCATTAGAGCGGTGGAAATCTGTCCTTTGGTCTGATGAGTCCAAATTTGAGATTTCTTGTTCCAACCGCTGTGTCTTTGTGAAACGCAGAGTAGGTGAACAGATCATCTCTGCATGTGTGGTTCCCACCGTGAAGCATGGAGGAGGAGGTGTGATGGTGTGGGGGTGCTTTGCTGGTGACAATGTCGGTGATTTATTTAGATTTCAAGGCACACTTAACCAGCATGGCTACCACAGCATTCTGCAGCGATATGCCATCCCATCTGGTTTGTGCTCAATGGGACTATCATTTGTTTTTCAACAGGACAATGACCCAAAACACACCTCCAGGCTGTGTAAGGGCTATTTGACCAAGGAGAGTGGTGGAGTGCTGCATCAGATGACCAGGACTCCACAATCACCTGACCTCATCCCAATTGAGATGGTTTGGGATGAGTTGGACCGCAGAGTGAAGGAATAGCAGCCAACAAGTGCTCAGCATATGTGAGAACTCCTTCAGGACTGGTCATGAAGCTGGTTGAGAGAATGCCAAGAGTGTGCAAAGCTGTCATCAAGGCAAAGGGTGGCTATGTTGAAGAATCTAAACTCTAAAATATATTTTGATTTGTTTAACACTTTTTGGGTTACTACATGATTCCATTTGTGTTATTTCATAGTTTTGATGTCTTCACTATTATTCTACAATGTAGAAAATAGTAAAAAATTAAGAAAAACCATGGAATGAGTAGGTGTGTCCAAACTTTTGACTGGTACTGTACATCTTGGTTGTATGGTAAATGGATTAGAATGGGTAGTGTCAGTAGATATACATCCTGGTTGTATGAGTGGCGCAGTGGTCTAAGGCTCTGCATCGCAGTGCTAACTGTGCCACTAGAGATCCTGGTTCGAATCCAGGCTCTGTCGCAGCCGGCCGCGACCGGGAGACTCATGGGCGGCGCACAATTGGCCCAGCGTCGTCCAGGGTAGGGGAGGGAATGGCCGGCAGGGATGTAGCTCAGTTGATAGAGCATGGCGTTTGCAACGCCAGGGTTGTGGGTTCAATTCCCACGGGGGGCCAGTATAAAAAAATATGTATTCACTAACTGTAAGTCGCTCTGGATAAGAGCGTCTGCTAAATGACTAAAAATGTAAAATGTAAATGGTAAATGGATTAGAATGGGCAGTGCCAGTAGATATAATAGAAGGATTAACATATATGGTGCGGATGATATGTATAAATCTAGCCCCAAAACCAAAATGTTCTAGAACAAGCCATATATATTCCCACTCTAAGCGGTCAGAGTGCTTTTTACATTCTGATGATAGGCGCATTTAGTATTTCTCGGTACTACTAGGCTACATGATGACTTCATGGCAGGTTTGTCTTTGAAACTAATGGTTTGTTGAGAATGTTCTTTTAACGTTTCCCAATTTTCTTTCAAATGTTTGCGCGTGCTTTCTTCTCTTTTGTGAACTCCCTACCCACCAATCAACCTTGATTCTTAACTTGAATGGTCACGTTTGCAGTACAGGTGAAATACTGAAGATAAATGTATAGAAAATCCTCCGTTTAATGTATAGATGTTCCACCTACATGAGTCAGGGTCTTTGGTACTGTAGTATCTGTATCTACTGTACTGGGTTCATTCTGGTCTTTGGTACTGTAGTATCTGAAGCTACTATACTGGGTTCATTCTGGTCTTTGGTACTGTAGTATCTGAAGCTACTGTACTGGGTTCATTCTGGTCTTTGGTACTGTAATATCTGAAACTACTGTACTGGGTTCATTCTGGCTTCTCTCATTTGCTTTCTTTATTCCCCTTTGGCCTGAGTCTCCAGATTCATTCTTCTGGGATGTGTGTGTGTGTGTGTGTGTGTGTGTGTG
Organism: Coregonus lavaretus; assembly: GCF_964263955.1. NCBI lineage: Eukaryota > Metazoa > Chordata > Actinopteri > Salmoniformes > Salmonidae > Coregonus > Coregonus lavaretus. The sequence continues at coordinate 51,305,642 of NC_140000.1, forward strand.
TGTGTGCGCAGAAAGGGGTTTGGTTTGGTTTGTGTGTGTGTGTGTGTGTGTGTGTATGTGTGTGAATGTGCTTGTATTTGAGGGAAAGAGATTGTAGAGTGGGAGTTGGATAAGATCTCATTTATATCCCATGTCGGTATGTGTGTGTGTGTGTGTGCGTGTATGTGTGTGTGTGTGTGTGCACATGTGTGTGCACGTGTGTGTACATCCCAGAGCTCAGCTACACTCACTCCTAGAAAGTCTCTCATTTACCCAGGACCAGCTTTACAAGACCTCCACTCCCCTGAGACAGAGAGAATGAGAGAGAGAGAGGTAGAGAGAAAGAAAGAAAGAAAGAAAGAAAGAAAGAAAGAAAGAAAGAAAGAAAGAAAGAAAGAAAGAAAGAAAGAAAGAAAGAAAGAAAGAAAGAAAGAAAGAAAGAAAGAAAGAAAGAAAGAAAGAAAGAAAGAAAGAAAGAAAGAAAGAAAGAAAGAAAGAAAGAAAGAAAATGAGTGAGAGAGATAAATAACAATTAGTCAACAACAAAATGAAATCCCTTTCAGAAAACTTCCTGGACAAAACGTTCCACTGTAATAGTGAAGGTGTAAACTTGGCAGTAGAAAACCTAAACAGTGTATTTGACCTCTCAGCTTCCCTATCAAATCTAAAAAATCTCTAACAGAAAACCGAAGAAAAGTAAACAGTGACAAATGGTTTGATGATGAATGCAAAAACCTAAGAAACAAATTGAGAAACCTATCCAACCAAAAACATAGAGACCCAGAAAACCTGAGCCTACGCCCTCACTATGGTGAATCACTAAAACAATACAGAAATACACTACGGAAAAAGAAGGAACAGCATGTCAGAAATCAGCTCAATGTAATTGAAGAATCCATAGACTCTAACGACTTCTGGGAAAATTGGAAAACACTAAACAAACAACAACACGAAGAGCTATCTATCCAAAACGGAGATGTATGGGTAAACCACTTCTCCAATCTTTTTGGCCCTATAACAAAGAACAAACAGCAAAAAAATATACATTATCAAATGCAAATCTTAGAATCAACTATTAAAGACTACCAGAACCCACTGGATTCTCCAATTACATTGAATGAACTATAGGACAAAATACAAACCCTCCAACCCAAAAAGGCCTGTGGTGTTGATGGCATCCTCAATGAAATGATAACATATACGACCACAAATTCCAATTGGCTATACTTAAACTCTTTAACATCATCCTTAGCTCTGGCATCTTCCCCAATATTTGGAAGCAAGGACTGATCACCCCAATCCACAAAAGTGGAGACAAATTTGACCCCAATAACTACCGTGGGATATGCGTCAACAGCAACCTTGGGAAAATCCTCTGCATTATCATTAACAGCAGACTAGTTCATTTCCTCAGTGAAAACAATATACTGAGCAAATGGCAAATTGTCTTTTTACCAAATTACCGTACGACAGACCACGTATTCACCCTGCACACCCTAATTGACAAACAAACAAAACAAAACAAAGGCAAAGTCTTCTCATGCTTTGTTGATTTCAAAAAAGCTTTTGACTCAATTTGGCATGATGGTCTGCTATACAAATTGATGGAAAGTGGGGTTGAGGGAAAAACATATGATATTATAAAATCCATGTATACAAACAACAAGTGTGCGGTTAAAATTGGCAAAAAACACATACATTTCTTTCCACAGGGCCGTGGGGTAAGACAGGGATGCAGTTTAAGCACCACCCTCTTCAACATATATGTCAACGAATTGGCGAGGGCACTAGAACAGTCTGCAGCACCCGGCCTCACCCTACTAGAATCTGAAGTCAAATGTCTACTGTTTGCTGATGATCTGGTGCTTCTGTCACCAACCAAGGAGGGCCGACAGCAGCACCTAGATCTTTTGCACAAATTCTGTCAGACCTGGGCCCTGAATGTAAATCTCAAGTAGGCCAAAAATAATGGTGTTCCAAAGAAGGTCCAGTTGCCAGGACCACAAATACACATTTCATCTAGACACCGTTGCCCTAGAGCACACAAATAACTATACATACCTCAGGCCTAAACATCAGCGCCACAGGTAACTTCTACAAAGCTGTGAACGATCTGAGAGACAAGGCAAGAAGGGCCTTCTATGCCATCAAAAGGAACATAAAATTTGACATACCAATTAGGATCTGGCTAAAAATACTTGAATCAGTTGTAGAACCCATTGCCCTTTATGGTTGTGAGGTCTGGGGTCCGCTCACCAACCAAGAATTCACAAAATGGGACAAACACCAAATTGAGACTCTGCATGCAGAATTCTGCAAAAATATCCTCAGTGTACAATGAAGATGATCAAATAATGCATGCAGACCAGAATTAGGCCGATACCCGCTAATGATCAAAATCCAGAAAAGAGCTGTTAAATTCTATAACCACTTAAAAGGAAGCGATTCCCAAACCTTCCATAAGAAAGCCATCACCTACAGAGAGATGAACTTTGAGAACTGGTCCTGGGGCTCTGTTCACAAACACAAACAGACCCCACAGAGCCCCAGGACAACAACAACAACACAATTTGACCCAACCAAATCATGAGAAAACAAAAAGAGAATTACTTGACACATTGGAAAGAATTAACAAAAAAACAGAGCAAACTAGAATGCTATTTGGCTCTAAACAGAGAGTACACAGTGGCAGAATACCTGACCACTGTGACTGACCCAAACTTAAGGAAAGCTTTGACTATGTACAGACTCAGTGAGCATAGCCTTGCTATTGAGAAAGGCTGCCGTAGGCAGACCTGGCTCTCAAGAGAAGACAGGCTATGTGCACACTGCCCACAAAATGAGGTGGAAACTGAGCTGCACTTCCCAAACTCCTGCCAAATGTATGACCATATTAGAGACACATATTTCCCTCAGATTACAGCGATCCACAAATAATTCGAAAACAAACCCAATTTTGATAAACTCCCTTATCTACTGGGTGAAAAAACACAGTGTGCCATCACAGCAGCAACATTTGTGACCTGTTGCCACAAGAAAAGGGCAACCAGTGAAGAACAAACACCATTGTAAATACAACCCATATTTATGATTATGTATTTTCCCATTTGTACTTTAATTATTTGCACATTGTTACAACACTGTATATATACATAATATGACATTTGAAATGTCTTTATTCTTTTAGAACTTCTGAGTGTAATGTTTACTGTTAATATTTATTGTTTATTTCACTTTTGTTTACTATCTACTTCACTTGCTCTGGCAATGTTAACATACGTTTCCCATGCCAATAAAGCCGTTTAATTGAATTGAATTGAGATATGTAGAGAGAGAGAGAGAGATGTAGAGAGAGAGAGAGAGAGAGAGAGAGAGATGCGTAAGGGAATGTGTGTATGTGCTTTTGTGTGTGTTTGTGTGAATGTGAGCGAGAAGCACTCCGGCGCTTTGACATCACATCTGAATAATAACAAGCCGGAGAGGCCATTTAAATCATAAAAGCCTCACTGTGGTATTGTTTGCCTCCAGGTGTCAGCGCGGCCTACCCTGTTCAAGTTAGATGCAGCAATATTAAGTGCATTAAAGGAATATTAAATATTAACATTATCTGTGTGGATACAGGGTATTTCTGTCTCTCTCTCCACTGCTCTCTCTCTCTCTCTCTCTCTCTCTCTCTCTCTCTCTCTCTCTCTCTCTCTCTCTCTCTCTCTCTCTCTCTCTCTCTCTCTCTCTCTCTCTCTCACACTCTCTCTTTCTCTGTCTGTCTGTCTGTCTCTCTCTATCCCCCATCTCTCTCTCCCTTTCCACCTCTCTCATGGCCTTCCCCAAAGAAATAAATGGAAGAAGGGGATAAAACAGGGGCCCTATAAAATGTGTGGAGCGTGTGGGCATGTTCTGATTTACTAGCGTCACTATCCATCAAGCCCCTCTGTCTCAGAATTCAATCTCGTCCTGTTGAGGGAAGCGTGGCAGTGTACTGTATCCTATCCTATCCTCTCTCTCTCTCTCTCTCTCTCTCGCTCTCTCTCTCTCTCTCTCTCTCTCTCTCTCTCTGTCTCTCTCTCTCACTCTGTCTCTCTCTGTCTCTTTCTCCACTGCTCTCTCTCTCTATCTCTCTCTCTCTCTGTCTCTCATTGAATACATTAAACTTGAAAACACAGGGATCCGACTTGTCCTAGTTATTTAATTTTTGACTGAGTGAAATCTTCTTTGCTTGCAGCGCTGAGTTTTAAAGTTTTGTCGACGGTGGCGTGTTCAGTTTAGTTTCCTCAATATAAACGCTGACGCACAGCTGACGCACCACGGACAGCTTTGTAATGCGTTAATAAAGGCTAATAAAGGAATCATATAACAGGAGACCAGTGATTGCATCCATTGTGGTGGACATTCCAAGGTTTTGAGGGGGATGGAGAGAGGAAGAGAGGAAGAGAGGAAGAGCGGGAGGGAGGAAGAAGATGGAGACAAACTGTTCTCTGTGCACTTTTCTCAGGTAATAGAGGAACTAGTGTTGGAATCAAAAGAGAGGATAGGTCACTCTGTACTCCACGGATACAGTCTCCCTGGCAACAAGTAAAAGGTTTCTAATTCGAGTGGACCGCTCCTCCAGTGGCATGCTTGGTGAGAGAGAGAGGGAGAGAGATAGAGATCATGAAATAGAGAGACAAACTAGAGGAAACGAAAGTCTGAAAAGAAAAGAGAGAGAGAGAGAGAGAGAGAGAGAGAGAGAGAGAGAGAGAGAGAGAGAGAGAGAGAGAGAGAGAGAGAGAGAGAGAGAGAGGCTAAAAGTGGATAGACAGCAAACATTCAGAGAGACAGATAGAGAGAGAGAATAACAGAGAGATACAGGGAGACGGGTAGCAGTTATTGAGAGCCAGTGCTGCCAATAGCCTCCCGTGAGCCCACTGTGTGAAGCCCTTACCCAAACCCAGTGTGGATGTGGATGCAACACAGAATCCCCACTGACCAGTCAATGGCAGACAGGACAGGAGGCAGCAGAGGAGCATTCTATTGACCATACAGAAAGAGCAACATGGCCAGCCATTCTAATACAGACACACAGACACGCACACACACACAGGAACGCAAGCACGGATGCAGACACACACACGCACATACACATGAACACACACACAGTTACACACACGCTGACACACACCCTCCCCACAAATTTCACACCAGAGCCAGGTACAGAGTGAGGGGAACTGTGCTGTTGAATTCCCGCCGTTTGCTCCTGAACACGCTGCTTGGTCCTCGTTTGGTGGGATCTTCTGTCACGTTCGTTGATGAACGGGACGGACCAAGGCGCAGCGTGATATGCGTACATGTTTATTAAATATTAACCACAACGACAAAATAACAAATGAAACGAAACGTGAAGTCCAAGGCAGCACAACACAACATACCTTACATGGAACAAGATCCCACAACTAACTAGTGCCAATAGGCTGCCGAAGTATGATCCCCAATCAGAGACAACGAGCGACAGCTGCCTCTGATTGGGAACCACACCGGCCAACATAGATCTAGAAATACTAGAACTAAACATAGAAAATGCAACATAGAAAATCACACAGAAAATACACACCCTGACTCAACAAATACGAGTCCCCAGAGTCAGGGCGTGACAGTACCCCCCCCCAAAGGTGCGGACTCCGACCGCACAACATAAACATAACAGGGTAGGGGCCGGGTGGGCATTCCGCCTCGGAGGCGGATCCGGCTCAGGGCGTGACGACCACTTACTCTCCACCTCCCTGTTGCGCCCCTGGTCTGGTCTGGACCTCGGCGCGCTGCTTCCCCTCTCCTTCCTCCCACGAAGTACCAAGCCCTGTCTGGACCCTGGTGTGGGAGACCCCGAACCTGGAGAGGGGCTGACGTCTGGGTCTGGACTGGAGCAGCTGACCGGAGCTGGGTCAGGCACCGGTGGAGCGGACTGCTCTGGCTCCGGAGTGGAGCCGCTGACCGGAGCTGGACTGGACCCCGGTGAAGCGGATTGCTCTGGCTCCGGAGGGGAGCAGCTGACCGGAGCTGGATCAGGCACCGGTGGAGCGGAATGCTTTGGCTCCGGAGTGGAGCCGCTGACCGGAGCTGGACTGGGCACCGGTGGAACAGGCACGGGCCGTGCCGGACTGGACACACGCACCACTGCCTTGGTGCGGGGATCAGGAACGTGCCGGACCAGGCTGGCGACGCGCACCTCTGGCCTGGTGCGGGGAGCAGGAACAGGCCGGGCCGGGCTGGCGACGCGCACCACTGGCTTGGTGCGAGGGGCAGGAACAGGCTGGGCTGGCGATGCGCACCACTGGCTTGGTGCGAGGGGCAGGAACAGGCCGGGCCGGGCTGGCGACGCGCACCACTGGCTTGGTGCGAGGGGCAGGAACAGGCCGGGCTGGCGACGCGCACCACTGCCTTGGTGCGAGGGGCAGGAACAGGCCGGGCCGGGCTGGACACACGCACCACTTGCTTGGTGCGAGGAGTGGGACTGAGTTCCTTTATAAACCCCCGCTCCTTCTGCTACCTAACCAGCTCCTCTAGCCGTGCCTCTACACTTTCCTTCTCCCTTTTAGCCTCCTGTAGCACCTCCCTCTGACCGAATAACTCCTGCTCCCTCTGAACCAATAGCCCCCGTAACATGGTGGCCTCCTCTCCTAACCTGCAGATCCGCCCTTTAACGGCCTCCTGCTGCCTCGTCGTCCACACCGTGTGCCCCCCCCAAACATTTTCTTGGGGTTGCCTCTCGGGTCTCCGTCGTCGGCACTGTTGGCGCCGTTTCTCCTCTCCTACCTGGGCATCCTCCTTCATCGCCTTCCGGTACCGGACGGCCTCCTCCTCCGTAATTCTCCCCCAACCGAGGAGGACATCTACTAATGTAACCTCCTGTTGAATTCCCGGCGTTTGCTCATGAACACGCTGCTTGGTCCTCGTTTGGTGGGATCTTCTGTCACGTTCGTTGATGAACGGGACGGACCAAGGCGCAGCGTGATATGCGTACATGTTTATTAAATATTAACCACAACGACAAAATAACAAATGAACCGAAACGTGAAGTCCAAGGCAGCACAACACAACATACCTTACACGGAACAAGATCCCACAACTAACTAGTGCCAATAGGCTGCCTAAGTATGATCCCCAATCAGAGACAACGAGCGACAGCTGCCTCTGATTGGGAACCACACCGGCCATCATAGATCTAGAAATACTAACATACATAGTAACATACCAGTAACATACATAATGCCTAACCAGTAACATACATAATGCCTAATCAGTAACATATATAATGCCCATCCAGTAACATATATAATGCCTAACCAGTAACATACATAATGCCCAACCAGTATGCATGTATGTCTCTAATGATCCATGTGATTATAATATTCTGTCAACTAATAGTGTGTCTGCTAGTGTATAACGTTCTAAACACCTTTTCTGTACACCCTCCTCACCAAATACTGGTTCCAGTTTCACCTTCCAATCTTTATCTTGTTTTGGTTCCTTCCATCTGCCTCCCTCTTACACACACTTACCCACACCCACTATTATTTTTGTCATCCTAAAGCTACTTTTTCTAATTCTAAACTACTCCTTCCCCCATTCTTGCTCCCTCCTGCATCCCAGATCATAGCTTGTATCGTTGCTTCAATCCCAGCATGCTTTGCAGGGAGGTGTATTATCCCTGTTGTTATCGTCCTGTTGCCACGACACCCAGACGCAGCCGTACGGCAGTTGATTGACGGGCCAGCGGTATCACAGAGACATGTTGTAGAGAGCCCAGTGACAGGTGACTTCTGTGAACCCCGGCTCCCACACCCAGACCCTCTGAGTAGAGAGACAGGGGACGTGACGAGAGAAACCCCACGGATGAAAACACACACATAGACACACACACACACACACACACACACACACACACATACACACATACACACATAAACACACACACATACACACACACACATACACACACACACACACTTCCTCGTCAGTGCCACCCCAAGGCTCATTTCACCTCTCTCTCATGCTAAATGACAGTGGCTGATTATGCAGTCAGCGGGAGGGAAGAGTGCAAATGTTCCTGGAGGAATGTCAAAGACTTAGTTCAATGGAATACTTATTCTCTGTCTCTCTGTCAGTGTCAAGGCAGACATGACAAGACAGTCTTCTCTGTCTCTCTGTCAGTGTCAAGGCAGACCTGACAAGACAGTCTTGAATCCATTTTGAGCAGTTCCTTCCCTTCCCAAGGAAATGTACTAGCTTTTTATATATCTTTGATATACTTGGTTTTATACAGTGCATTCGGAAAGTATACAGACCGCTTCCCTTTTCCCACATTTTGTTACGTTACAGCCTTATTCTAAAATGGATTAAATATGTTTTTTTCCTCATCAATCTACACACAATACCCAATAAGGTCAAAATGAAAACAGGGTTTTAGAAATGTGTGCAAATGTATTACAAATAAACAACAGAAATACCTTATTTACATAAGTATTCAGACCCTTTGCTATGATACTCGAAATTGAGCTCAGCTGCATCCTGTTTCCATTGATCATCCTTGAGATGTTTCTACAACTTCATTGGAGTCCACCTGTGGTAAATTCAATTGATTGGACATGATTTGGAAAGGCACACACCTGTCTATATAAGGTCCCACAATTGACAGTGCATGTCAGAGCAAAAACCAAGCCATGAGGTTGAAGGAATTGTCCGTAGAGCTCCGAGACAGGATTGTGTCGAGGCACAGATCTGGAGAAGGGTACCAAATAATGTCTGCAGCATTGAAGGTCCCCAAGAGCACAGTGGCCTCCATCATTCTTAAATGGAAGTAGTTTGGAACCACCAAGACTCTTCCTAGAGCTGGCCGCCTGGCCAAACTGAGCAATTGAGGCAGAAGGCCCTTGGTCAGGGAGGTAACCAAGAACCCGATGGTCACTCTGACAGAGTTCCTCTGTGGAGATGGGAGAACCTTCCAGAAGGACAACCATCTCTGTAGCACTCTACTAATCTGGCCTTTATGGTAGAGTGGCCAGACGGAAGCCACTCCTCAGGAAAAGGCACATGACAGCCCGCTTGTAGTTTGCTAAAAGGCACCTAAAGGACTCTCAGACCATGAGAAACAAGATTATCTGGTCTGATAAAACCAAGATTGACCTCTTTGGCCTGAATAACAAGAGTCACGTCTGGAGGAAATTTGGCACCATCATGTTGTGGGGATGTTTTCAGCGGCAGGGACTGGGAGACTAGTCAGGATCGAGGTTAATGGAGCGGGCTCCCGAGTGGCGCAGTGGTCTAAGGCACTGCATCGCAGTCCTAGAGGCGTCACTACAGACCCTGGTTCGTTCCCGGGCTGTATCACAACCGGCCGTGATCGGGAGTCCGATACGGCGGCGCACAATTGGCCCAGCATCGTCCGGGTTAGGGGAGGGTTTGGCCGGGGGGGGCTTTACTTGACTCATCGCGCTCTAGCGACTCCTTGTGGCGGGCTGGGCGCCTGCAGGCTGACCTCGGTCGTCAGGTGAATGGTGTTTCCTCCGACAAATTTGTGCGGCTGGCTTCCGGGTTAAGCAGACGGGTGTTAAGAAGCGCTGTTTGGCGGGTCATGTTTCGGAAGACGCATGACTCGACATTCGCCTCCCGAGCCCGTTGGGGAGTTGCAGTAATGAGACAAGATCGAAATTGTTGAGAAAAAAGGGGAGGGGTCAAAATAAATAAGATGAACGGAGCAATGTTCAGAGAGATCCTTAATGAAAACCTGCTCCAGAGTGATCAGGATTTCAGACTGGGGCAAAGGTTCATAATCCAACAGGACAGTGACTCTAAGCACACAGTCAAGACAATGCAGGAGTAGGTTCAGGACAAGTCTCGGAATGTCCTTGAGTGGCCCAGCCAGAGCCCAGACTTGAACCCGATCAAACATCTCTGGAGAGACCTGAAAAGAGCTGTGCAGCGATGCTCTCCATCAAACCTGACAGAGCATGAGAGGATCTGCAGAGAAGAATGGGTGAAACTCACCAGATACAGGTGTGCCAAGCTTGTAGCGTCATACCCCAGAAGACTCGAGGCTGTAATCGCTGCTAAAGGTGCTTCTGAATACTTATGTAAATGTGACATTTCAGTTTGTATTTTTAATACATTGGAAAATATGTCTAAAAACCTGTTTTTGCTTTGTCATTATGGGGTATTGTGTGTAGATTGATGAGGGGGGGGGAAACGATTGAATCCATTTTAGAATAACGCTGTAACGTAACAAAATGTGGAAAAAGTCAAGGGGTCTGAATATTTCCCAAATGCACTGAGGGGGGGGGGGGGGGGGGGAACGATTGAATCCATTTTAGAATAAGGCTGTAACATAACAAAATGTGGAAAAAGTCAAGGCTCATTTCCTTGCTTTTGGGAACTGAATGCTTCATATGTAGGCCTATCCTTGGTCTGCTAATCTTTAGGAGCTACTTTCCTTGCTGCGTCAACATACTGATTTATTGGTATCCAACATTTTCGTCAGGAGATGTTTCAAACTGGTTGTCAACACCTTGCTAAGAAGCTTACGACAACTCGTGGTAACTGAGAAAAGTAGCACTTTTCCCCAGTTATGGCTAAATGCTAATCCTAGCTTCCCTCTCTCTCTCTGCCTTTGATTCAGATATACTGTAGAGTGCTGGCAGGAGCTGATGACATTAGCCTACAGTAGCTGTTTCCCCCAAGCCTGACTGCCTATCGGGCTCCTGTAATTAGTCTATGGTAATATTCCTGTGATTAACTTCACCTCGTTTTAGCGATCATGTTTTAATGATGAGAGAGAGCGAGTCAGTGCATCTGAAGCCCACAGGGATGCATACATGACACAACCCAGCGCCTCAGCCTCTTCATTAACAGCCCTGAATGACACGGGGGTCAAAAACACACACACACACACACACACACTCCAGACAACTTGGCAAAGAGGAAAGGAAATGCGTCATGGAAGAATGCACTTGTTTTCCTCATTTTATGTAACCCTACAGGTCTAGTTAAAAGGTGGTAGGAAAGCTTGAGTGGAGATGGAGTTTTCTGTGTTGAAATGGCAGTAAAATGTTTATACATTTTCTCTTAAAAGGTAAATCATTGACATTTACAGTGATTTATAGTTAGAATTGTTGCGTATAGCAGGGTTTCCCAAACTCTGTCCTGTTTATGCCCTAGCACTACACAGCTGATTCAAATAACCAACTCATCATCAAGCTTTGATTATTTGAATGAGCTGTGTAGTGCTAGGGCAAAAACCAAAACACACACCCAGGGGGGACCCCAGGACCCAGTTTGGGAAACCCTGACATAAAGCACTTTCCCATCCTTTTAAATCCTTCCTTGGCATCAGACCTCTATTGCAAAAATAACTTAGAATTTTCTCTGAACGCCACTCTGATTCTCTTATTGCATTTTAGCAGGGAGTCCCATTGAGACCAAAGTCTCATTCGCAAGGAAGACTTCTCTGTAATACTCTACTGCAGGGGTAGGCAACCATGTTCCTGGAGTGCCGCAGGTACTGCAGGATTTTTTCCCAACTAGACACCACACCTGACCAACTGAGCTAATTGATCAGTTCAGTGATTGCCTAAATTCAACACACCCGGTCCTCCAGGTCGGTTAAATCCAACACATGAAGTGCCTGCGGCCCTCCAGGACCAGGGTTGCCTTCCCCTGCTCTAATGAATGTAGTAGCTGTAGCCTAGTGGAGGAGGGCCATCAGTGTATCCACAACAAGAGCTGCTGAGTGGCCATACAGCAGCAACAGTGAAGTGTCATATCTGCCAGTGGGTCATTTGTACATCAAGGACATGCCTCACTGACAGCTCTACAAGTGGCTGTCATGGGGCCAGTGGGACTGCAGGGGAGCCTCTGATCAATCTGATCTGCTTGGCCCCCTTGGCCCCCATGTATCTCCTCCCATCCTCAGCCATAGTATAGACCCTAGCCGTGCGTTGCCATGGTATTGATGTTCTAGGAATGAGAAGGAGACGTGTGTTACTCCAGGAGGGATTAGGCTTTCTATTTTGATACACACACACATGCATGCATAATTGTTACGTTTATATACACAAACACACACACAAACACACTGCTACACACACACACACAAACACACTGATACACACACACACGAACACACTAATACACACACTTGGAAGAATGCTTTTTTCCATAATTTGATGGAAAACCACTCAGAATACAGGTGAATTGTAGAGGAGCAGAATAAGTCTGAAGACAGGGATTTGTTCCGGCTTAAGTCAGAATTACTAAGTCATTCATCCAATCCCTGAACAATACAGAACCACCTGAGGATGCCATGGTTTCCATCCCGGATTTTTGACCACATCTCACCCCCATCATCAGGTGTTGTCTTCATGACAGGGGTCAGAGGCCATAGGTCAAAGGTCAAAACGTTTGTCAATTGTCACCTGTGTCCCTCTCTTGTTTTCCCACCTGTAACGGTACCCTGTGGTTGTGTGGCACGTCTGGCACAGGCATAATGACTCTGTCCATGTAGCTGTCACATTGACTGGAGGAACATGTAAGCACGCCAGCTATTCAATCAGTCAGACCAGGTCGCGTCCTAAATGGCACCCTATTCCCTTTATAGTGCACTACTTTGCTCTGTTAAAAAAAGTGCACTATATAGCGAATAAGTTGCCATTTGCAGCAGAGTCAGGGATGACAGAGTCTTTTGTTTTGGCTTCAGTAAATGTCCCCATTTGACACACAGGACTGATCAATAACCATTGTTTTCTAAGGGGTTTTGAAAAACGTTTGTGCTTTTTTATTGTACTGATTATTGAGTGGTGCCGGGAGTGACAAAGGACACATAGAAATAAATGTCATGGTTGTTCTGGAAAATCCTTTGTTGCTTTGCTTGAGAGGGGGGAGGGTGGTTGGGGGGAGTGAGAAAGCAAGTGTGAACATCAGTGGAGGCCGGTGGGAGGAGCAATAGAGAGGACGGGCTCATTGTAAAGACAGGAATGGACTTCATGGAATGGTATCAAACACAGCAAACATACAGTCGTGGTCAAATGTATTGAGAATGACACAAATACTAATTTTCACAAAGTCTGCTGCTTCAGTTTTGATGATGACAATTTGCATATACTCCAGAATGTCATGAAGAGTGATCAGATGAATTGCAATTAATTGCAAAGTCCCTCTTTGCCATGAAAATGAACTTAATCCCCCCAAAAACATTTCCACTGCATTTCAGCCCTGCCACAAAAGGACCAGCTGCCATCATGTCAGTGATTCTCTCGTTAACACAGGTGAGAGTGTTGACGAGGACAAGGCTGGAGATCACTCTGTCATGCTGATTGAGTTAGAATAACAGACAGGAAGCTTTAAAAGGAGGGTGGTGCTTGAAATCATTGTTCTTCCTCTATTAACCATGGTTACCTGTAACCGTCATCATTGCTTTGCACAAAAAGGGCTTCACAGGCAAGGATATTGCTGCTAGTAAGATTGCACCTAAATCAACCATTTATCGGATCATCAAGAACTTAAAGGAGAGAGGTTCAAATCAAATCAAATCAACAACAAAAAATGTATTGGCACCATGCGCCGAGTACAACAGGTGCAGACATTATAGTGAAATGCTTACTTACAGCCCTTAACCAACAGTGCATTTATTTTTCAGAAAAAAAGTAAAATAAAACAACAACAAAAAAGTGTTGAGAAAAAAAGAGCAGAAGTAAAATAAAATAACAGTAGGGAGGCTATATATACAGGGGGGTACCGGTGCAGAGTCAATGTGCGGGGGCACCAGCTAGTTGAGGTAGTTGAAGTAATAGGTACATGTGGGTAGAGTTAAAGTGACTATGCATAAATAATTAACAGAGTAACAGCAGCGTAAAAATATGGGGTGGGGGTGGGGGTGGGGGGCAGTGCAAATAGTCTGGGTAGCCATGATTAGCTGTTCAGGAGTCTTATGGCTTGGGGGTAGAAGCTGTTGAGGAGTATTTTGGACCTAGACTTGGCACTCCGGTACCGCTTGCCGTGCGGTAGCAGAGAGAACAGTCCATGACTAGGGTGGCTGGAGTCCTTGACAATTTTGAGGGCCTTCCTCTGACACTGCCTGGTATAGAGGTCCTGGATGGCAGGAAGCTTGGCCCCAGTGATGTACTGGGCCGTACGCACTACCCTCTGTAGTGCCTTGCGGTCGGAGGCCAAGCAGTTGACATACCAGGCGGTGATGCAACCAGTCAGGATGCTCTCGATGGTGCAGCTGTATAATTTTTTGAGGATCTGAGGACCCATGCCAAATCTTTTCAGTCTCCTGAGGGGGAATAGGCTTTGTCGTGCCCTCTTCACGACTGTCTTGGTGTGTTTGGACCATGATAATTCGTTGGTGATGTGGACACCAAGGAACTTGAAGCTCTCAACATGTTCCACTACAGCCCCGTCGATGAGAATGGGGGCGTGCTCAGTCCTCTTTTTTTTCCTGTAGTCCACAATCATCTCCTTTGTCTTGGTCACGTTGAGGGAGAGGTTGTTATCCTGGCACCACACGGCCAGGTCTCTGACCTCCTCCCTATAGGCTGTCTCATCGTTGTCGGTGATCAGGCCTACCACTGTTGTGTCGTCGGAAAAATTAATGATGGTGTTGGAGTCGTGCCTGGCCATGCAGTCATGGGTGAACAGGGAGTACAGGAGGGGACTGAGCACGCACCCCTGAGGGGCCCCTGTGTTGAGGATCAGTGTGGCAGATGTGTTGTTACCTACCCTTACCACCTGGGGGCGGCCCATCAGGAAGTCCAGGATCCAGTTGCAGAGGGAGGTGTTTAGTCCCAGGATCCTTAGCTTAGTGATGAGCTTTGAGGGCACTATGTTGTTGAATGCTGAGCTGTAGTCAATGAATAGCATTCTCACATAGGTGTTCCTCTTGTCCAGGTGGGAAAGGGCAATGTGGAGTGCAATAGAGATTGCATCATCTGTGGATCTGTTGGGGCGGTATGCAAATTGGAGTGGGTCTAGGGTTTCTGGGATAATGGTGTTGATGTGAGCCATGACCAGCCTTTCAAAGCACTTCATGGCTACAGACGTCAGTGCTATGGGTCGGTAGTCATTTAGGCAGGTTATCTTAGTGTCCTTGGGCACGGGGACTATGGTGGTCTGCTTGAAACATGTTGGTATTACAGACTCAGTCAGGGACATGTTGAAAATGATAGTGAAGACACTTGCCAGTTGGTCAGCACATGCTCGGAGTACACGTCCTGGTAATCCGTCTGGCCCTGCGGCCTTGTGAATGTTGACCTGCTTAAAAGTCTTACTCACATCGGCTATGGAGAGCGTGATCACATAGTCATCTGGAACAGCTGATGCTCTCATGCATGCTTCAGTGTTGCTTGCCTCGAAGCGAGCATAGAAGTGATTTAGCTCGTCTGGTAGGCTTGTGTCACTGGACAACTCGCCTCTGTTCCTCCCTTTGTAGTCTTAATAGTTTGCAAGCCCAGCCACATCCGACGAGCGTCAGAGCCGGTGTAGTACGATTCAATCTTAGTCCTGTATTGACTCTTTGCCTGTTTGATGGGCATAGCGGGATTTCTTATTGAAAGCGGCAGCTCTACCCTTTAGCTCAGTGCAGATGTTTCCTGTAATCCATGGCTTCTGGTTGGGGTATGTACGTACGGTCACTGTGGGGACGACATCATCGATGCACTTATTGATGAATCCAGTGACTGATGTGGTGTACTTCACAATGCTATCTGAAGAATCCCGGAACATGTTCCAGTCTGTGCTAGCAAAACAATTGTTGTGAAGAAGGCGTCAGGGTGCCCAAGAAAGTCCAGCAAGCGCCAGGACCGTCTCCTAAAGTTGATTCAGCTGCGGGATCGGGGCCCCACCTGTGCAGAGCTTGCTCAGGAATGGCAGCAGGCAGGTGTGAGTGCATCTGCACGCACAGTGAGGCGAAGACTTTTGGAGGATGGCCTGGTGTCAAGAAGGGCAGGAAAGAAGCCACTTCTCTCCAGTAAACACATCAGGGACAGACTGATATTCTGCAAAAGGTACAGGGATTGGACTGCTGAGGACTGGGGTAAAGTCATTTTCTCTGATGAATCCCCTTTCCGATTGTTTGGGGCATCCGGAAAACACCTTGTCCGGAGAAGACAAGGTGAGCGCTACCATCAGTCCTGTGTCATGCCAACAGTAAAGCATCCTGAGACCATTCATGTGTGGGGTTGCTTCTCAGCGAAGGGAGTGGGCTCACTCACAATTTTGCCTAAGAACACAGCCATGAATAAAGAATGGTACCAACACATCCTCCGAGAGCAACTTCTCCCAACCATCCAAGAACAGTTTGGTGACGACCAATTCCTTTTCCAGCATGATGGAGCACCTTGCCATAAGACAAAAGTGATAACTAAGTGGCTCGGGGAACAAAACATCGACATTTTGGGTCCATGGCCAGGAAACTCCCCAGACCTTAATCCCATTGAGAATTTGTGGTCGATCCTCAAGAGGCGGGTGGACAAACAAAAACCCACAAATTCTGACAAACTCCAAGCATTGATTATGCAAGAATGGGCTGCCATCAGTCAGGATGTGGCCCAGAAGTTAATTGACAGCATGCCAGGGCGGATTGCAGAGATCTTGAAAAAGAAGGGTCAACACTGCAAATATTGACTCTTTGCATAAACTTAATGTAATTGTCAATAAAAAGCCTTTGACACTTATGGAATGCTTGTAATTATACTTCAGTATACCATAGTAACATCTGACAAAAATATCTCATAACACTGAAGCAGCGAACTTTGTGAAGACCAATACTTGTGTCATTCTCAAAACTTTTGACCACAACTGTATGGAAACCACGTTTGACTCTGTTCCATTGATTCCCTTCCAGCCATTACAATGAGCCTGTCCTATAGCTCCTCCCACCAGGCTCCACTGGTGTACATGTGATGCTGCATACTTGTGTGCGCATTTGCACATTTCTGTGCATGAACATCTGTGCATGTATGCCTGCATATACTCCTACGTCTTTGCATCACCTTCACATGTCTGTACAATATGTGTTTCCATGTATACCTCCAGCCCCCCTTAAATTATGGATGAACCTGGCAACGTGGAACGATTACGCAACCCTGTACCCCACCTGTACCCCACTGGCTTCATTATTCCGTGTTAAGATCATTTGGCCGTTAGTGACACCCGGGCACCGCATGAGAGCCAACATTAATATTTAACAGACTCTTTTAGAAGAGGAGACACAGCAGTAACGAGAGAGAAAAAGAGTAGAGGAAAGGAAACAGAAACCAACGGTTGTCCGCCTCGGACAGAACTGACACATAGAGGACAGGTCGGCCATCTGTTTTCAGGCGCCAGTGAATTGCGTTTTGGGTCGGCTAATAGGTTTAGGTTTTTTTGTCTTTCCCCCGGAGCAAACAGTATGTTTGTTCATTTATTCATATTGTTGGCCCATGCGTGCATCCTTTTGCCTATTTACCATGCAGAGATAGGCCTTGGAGGCGTTTTGTTGTGAACAGCACGGATGAGATTAGTATTTTGTCCTTAAAGTAACAGGTGTTAATAACGGTATTATTCAATCAAAACTGAAAAGCAGGTTTCCGGGTTGGAGTCAAAATAGCATTTTTCTAAGCAGTAAAAAAATAAAATAAGACAACATCATGTTTGATTGAATACCAGATCTGTATATCAGTTTCCTTTTGGTTCCATCACTCTCTAAATCCACAGCACCAATCCAAACACAAACAATAGCTTTTTGGATTTGACACAGTCCCTGGGTTTTAATGAATAGCGTGGCCCTAAGGATATAATCTGTATATTCAGCCCTGTGTTGTGTCTGGACCTCCAGGTCTAGTCCTGTGCTGTGATTGAACCTCCAGGTCTAGTCTTCTGATATGGTTGGACATCCAGGTCTAGTCCTGTGCTGTGATTGGACCTCCAGGTCTAGCCCTGTGTTGTGATTGGACCTCCAGGTCTAATCCTGTGTTGTGGTTGGAACTTCAGATCTAGTCTTGTGTTGTGGTTGGACCTCCAGGTCTAGTCCTGTGCTGTAATTGGACTTCCAGGTCTAGTCCTGTGCTGTAATTGGACTTCCAGGTCTAGTCCTGTGCTGTGGTTGGACTTCCTTTGATGACATCCCCAGCTAGCGGGCCTTATTGCGTTTGCTTCTCTCTCCCCTGTCACCTGCGACACGTAATCACTGCGAATTAGCATGTGTTAGGGTAGCGCTTAGCGGCTGCGCCGTCGAGTCTCAACCCTGTGTGTCTTTACTGTAATGTAATCCCATTTGATGTCTTGGTCTGGCCTCTATCAGGGCCGCTGTATTCAAATCAGATGGTTCCTTTAAAGGCCTGTTGCGTTCCCCCTCTGTCTAACAAGATTCAATTACTCTATCCAAACAGAGTGATTAGATTGGGCTGCATATCTCCTTCTGAACTCACATCTCCCAAGCAGGTGTGTGTGTGTGCGTGTGTGTGTGTAATAATAATTTGATGGATGCTTATATTTGTCCTATTTGTGTGTCTGTGTGTGTGTGTTTTCATGCATCCATGCTTGTGTTCTAATTTGTATCTCCATAATTGAATGTGGTAGACTGGTTCTCCCTGTAAATATTTCACCCAGACTCAGACATTGTGGGCAGTCCAAACCTTCTCTTATGTCCTTGGCAACTTACAGCAGACAGAGAAGTCCAATTCAGTCTAGATCTGATGTGCAAGATCTGTCTGGAAGGAGTCTTTAACTCATTGGAGATTGCGTGGCGAATGGGTAGTTAGACATGTAATTTAGGTATGTTACATTCACTGGAGCCTTCAATGTACTGCTATTGTGAGTCTATACGGAGTAACAAAATCCATTAGAATGAATTGATTTGATTACGAAATATGTCAGTATAGGCAGTTGCATAGTGTCAACAAATGTTAATTCTGTTTTCTAAGAAAATACCAAAATGCAGGTGTAAAGTGTTTTATAGCTGCATGAAGGTCTAAAGTGTGTGTGTGTGCGTCTAAGTCTACAGTATGTGTTTGACTTTGACTGAGACATATTTGTGGACCAGCTTTCTCAGCATGGATCTGGCAGTCTGGGTCTGAGTACCGCAGCCATGAGCGATACGCTCCCATTATCCCAGCTATTTGCCTTGACTCATAACGCACTTCTGCTGAACTCCCTTTTTTAAGAAATGTGACAAAAGTGGTAAAATAACAGAAAATATTTTCTAGGGAATGTGAAAGTGACCCAGCTCACGTAGCAGCTAATTTTTCCACTCCCAATTTGTCACTTCCAATCTTTTCAGCACTCACTTGTTGAATGCTTGCATTCCGGGGAGTCAGCAAAGCTTGCTAAATGACTGAATTTCCCAAATGACTGCTAATTTGCACACCAGTGACTAAGCCAGACATACAGTGAGGGAAAAATGTATTTGATCCCCTGCTGATTTTGTACGTTTGCCCACTGACATAAACATGATCAGTCTATAATTTTAATGGTAGGTTTATTTGAACAGTGAGAGACAGAATAACAACAAAAAAATCCAGAAAAACGCATGTCAAAAATGTTATAAATTGATTTGCATTTTAATGAGGGAAATAAGTATTTGACCCCTCTGCAAAACATGACTTAGTACTTGGTGGCAAAACCCTTGTTGGCAATCACAGAGGTCAGACGTTTCTTGTAGTTGGCCACCAGGTTTGCACACATCTCAGGAGGGATTTTGTCCCACTCCTCTTTGCAGATCTTCTCCAAGTCATTAAGGTTTCGAGCCTGACGTTTGGCAACTCGAACCTTCAGCTCCCTCCACAGATTTTCTATGGGATTAAGGTCTGGAGACTGGCTAGGCCACTCCAGGACCTTAATGTGCTTCTTCTTGAGCCACTCCTTTGTTGCCTTGGCCGTGTGTTTTGGGTCATTGTCATGCTGGAATACCCATCCATAAACCATTTTCAATGCCCCGGCTGAGGGAAGGAGGTTCTCACCCAAGATTTGACAGTACATGGCCCCATCCATCGTCCCTTTGATGCGGTGAAGTTGTCCTGTCCCCTTAGCAGAAAAACACCCCCAAAGCATAATGTTTCCACCTCCATGTTTGACGGTGGGGATGGTCTTCTTGGGGTCATAGGCAGAATTCCTCCTCCTCCAAACACGGCGAGTTGAGTTGATGCCAAAGAGCTCGATTTTGGTCTCATCTGACCACAACATTTTCACCCAGTTCTCCTCTGAATCATTCAGATGTTCATTGGCAAACTTCAGACGGGCCTGTATATGTGCTTTCTTGAGCAGGGGGACCTTGCGGGCGCTGCAGGATTTCAGTCCTTCACGGCGTAGTGTGTTACCAATTGTTTTCTTGGTGACTATGGTCCCAGCTGCCTTGAGATCATTGACAAGATTCTCCTGTGTAGTTATGGGCTGATTCCTCACTGTTCTCATGATCATTGCAACTCCACGAGGTGAGATCTTGCATGGATCCCCAGGCCGAGGGAGATTGACAGTACTTTTGTGTTTCTTCCATTTGCGAATAATCGCACCAACTGTTGTCACCTTCTCACCAAGCTGCTTGGCGATGGTCTTGTAGCCCATTCCAGCCTTGTGTAGGTCTACAATCTTGTCCCTGACATCCTTGGAGAGCTCTTTGGTCTTGGCCATGGTGGAGAGTTTGGAATCTGATTGATTGATTGCTTTCTGTGGACAGGTGTCTTTTATACAGGCAACAAGCTGAGATTAGGAGCACTCCCTTTAAGAGTGTGCTCCTAATCTCAGTTCGTTACCTGTATAAAAGACACCTGGGAGCCAGAAATCTTTCTGATTGAGAGGGGGTCAAATACTTATTTCCCTCATTAAAATGCAAATCAATTTATAACATTTTTGACATGCATTTTTCTGGATTTTTGTTGTTGTTATTCTGTCTCTCACTGTTCAAATAAACCTACCATTAAAATTATAGACTGATCATTTCTTTGTCTGTGGGCAAACTTACAAAATCAGCAGGGGATCAAATATTTTTTTCCCTCACTGTAAGTCTTTGAATGCTAACGACTGACTCATAGCTTTGCTTGTGTATTAGCTTGATAATTAGTTGGATACAGCCACGTGTCAGATTCCACCTCGGCGCCCGATTTCCCAAGAAATCAGGATTACATTTTCCAAGTAAGTGTCACTGTCAAGGACATGCTTTTAGCAGCCATTTTACAACATGTCATCTTTTTTTAAATTACCTTTTGATGGTGACTAGGTATTTGAGGTTTTTGACATGAGCCATTTTCAATTGCCTATTAAAGTGATTGGCTTATCCTAGTGTTAAGCCCATCCACCTGTGCGCCAGAAATCATTGAACCCATTTACACACTTCGTTTGAGTTGGTTTTACAGCGTTCACACCTCTGATGTATTACAGCATGCTGTGTATTTAATGGCCGCTAAAACGTTGCTAAGTAACAGAGATCAGTGTGTATCAATGCATGTCAGCTAATCAGTAATATTCAGCTTCTAAGTTCTTAGTGGCACTAAGTATAGTCTTGTGACTATGCCTGCTGCATCACACTGCTCTTTTGAAACCAAAATAACCTTATTGCATAAACTAAAATAACCACAGTTAATAAATAACATGATACAGTGCCTTGCAAAAGTATTCATCCCCCTTGGCGTTTTTCCAATTTTGTTGCATTACAACCTGTAATTTAAATGGACTTTTATTTGGATTTCATGTAATGGACATACACAAAATAGTCCAAATTGGTGAAGTGAAATTAAAAAAATTACTTGTTTCAAAAAATTCGGAAAAGTGGTGTGTGCATATGTATTCACCCCCTTTGCTATGAAGCCCATAAATAAGATCTGGTGCAACCAATTACCTTCAGAAGTCACATAATTAGTGAAATAAAGTCCACCTGTGTGCAATCTAAGTGTCACATGATCTGTCACATGATCTCAGTATATATACACCTGTTCTGAAAGGCCCCAGAGTCTGCAACACCACTAAGCAAGGGGCACCACCAAGCAAGGGGCACCACCAAGCAAGCGGCACCATGAAGACCAAGGAGCTCTCCAAACAGGTCAGGGACAAAGTTGTGGAGAAGTACAGATCAGGGTTGGGTTATAAAAAAATATCAGAAACTTTGAACATCCCAAGGAGCACAATTAAATCCAGTTTTAAAAATGGAAAGAATATGGCACCACAGCAAACCTACCAAGAGAGGACCGCCCACCAAAACTCACGGACCAGGCAAGGAGAGCATTAATCAGAGGCAACAAAGAGACCAAAGCTCCACAGCGGAGATTGGAGTATCTGTCCATAGGACCACTTTAAGCCGTACACTCCACAGAGCTGAGCTTTACGGAAGAGTGGCCAGAAAAAAGCCATTGCTTAAAGAAAAAAATAAGCAAACACGTTTGGTGTTCGCCAAAAGGCATGTGGGAGACTCCCCAAACATATGGAAGAAGGTACTCTGGTCAGATGAGACTGAAATTGAGCTTTTTGGCCATTAAGGATAACGCTATGTCTGGCGCAAACCCAACACCTCTCATCACCCCGAGAACACCACAGTGAAGGATGGTGGTGGCAGCATCATGCTGTGGGGATGTTTTTCATCGGCAGGGACTGGGAAACTGGTCAGAATTGAAGGAATGATGGATGGCGCTAAATACAGGGAAGTTCTTGAGGGAAACCTGTTTCAGTCTTCCAGAGATTTGAGACTGGGACAGAGGTTCACCTTCCAGCAGGACAATGACCCTAAGCATACTGCTAAAGCAACACTTGAGGATTTAAGGGGAAACATTTAAATGTCTTGGAATGGCCTAGTCAAAGCCCAGACCTCAATCCAATTGAGAATATGTGGTATGATTTATAGATTGCTGTACACCAGCGGAACCCATCCAACTTGAAGGAGCTGGAGCAGTTTTGCCTTGAAGAAAGGGCAAAACTCCCAGTGGCTAGATGTGCCAAGCTTATAGAGACATACCCCAAGAGACTTGTAGCTGTAATTGCTGCAAAAGGTGGCTCTACAAAGTGTTGACTTTGGGGGGCTGAATTTTTCTTTTTTTTGTCTTATTTCTTGTTTGTTTCAAAATAAAAAAATATTTTGCATCTTCAATGTGGTAGGCATGTTGTGTAAATCAAATGATACAACCCCCCAAAAAATCCATTTTAATTGCAGGTTGTAAGGCAACAAAATAGGAAAAATGCCAAGGGGGGTGAATACTTTCGCAAGCCACTCTATGTGTCGGGTGAAACAGCATCATAAAAGAGGAGATCAAAATAACAGTTTTATTCTTAGACCATTTCAATTTCTTCAAACTAAGGTTGATTTTTAAATAAGGTTGTTTAAATAACTGTAAAATAGAGTATTAAGTAACTGTAAAATAGAGTAAAATATGTCCCATTTCAAGTCCTTTCCTTACATCCCAATAAAAATAGAATTCACATACCCAACATTGGCAATTGAATTGCAAAATGTGTCTTCCGTTTAAATGAAAATGTCCAAACCAAACAGATACTGTAAATAGAACTACTATACTGTCCACTAACAGGATATAAATTGAATGCAGGCCTGGATGCCTCGCCAGCCGTCAGCCAGGTAAAGTAAATAATGTAATGTATACTGTGAGAATGGCAATCTGTCCGTGTGTCGGTTCAAAGGATTCAGGATTTCTTTCCGTTTTTGTTCCAGTCCCCTTTCAAAGCTGTGCCACGGCCGCATAATGTCAACCAATCCTCTGGAAACTCCAACACTTCCATCCGCTGGCCCGGAGGCCGTATGCTGAAAAGCTTTTGGAACGTCATGAAAAAGACAGAAGGCAATTCCAGGGGGTTGGTGCTGTATCCGGCACTTCAGTGGTATAAGCCTTGTCCACACACACGTGAACGCATGCGCGCGCACACACCTTCTACAGTGGCCTGGGGAGAAAGGGTTGTGCCAAGTTTTCCCACATACTCACCAACATCTGGCGGAGGCAGACTTACTGTGGCACCACGGGTCCTGAAAACATCCAGTTAAGACTGAGGAAATGAGAGGGGGGAAAAACCTACGACAAGCCATAAAGTAACCATTTGATCACCTGGGCCTCTGGCTGACCTGGGTAGAGAGAGAGAGAGAGAGAGAGAGAGAGAGAGAGAGAGAGAGAGAGAGAGAGAGAGAGAGAGAGAGAGAGAGAGAGAGGGGAATTAGAGAGAGAGAGAGAGAGAGAGAGAGAGAGGCAGAGAGAGAGAGAGAGAGACAGAGAGAGAGAGAGAGAGAGAGAGAGAGAGAGAGAGAGAGAGTGCATGTAGCAGTCTGAGCCTCATCACAATACAGTCAGCAAATGTAGCAGTCTGACCCTCATCACAATACAGTCAGCACATGTAGCAGTCTGACCCTCATCACAATACAGTCAGCACATGTAGCAGTCTGACCCTCATCTCCATACAGTCAGCACATGTAGCAGTCTGACCCTCATCACAATACAGTCAGCACATGTAGCAGTCTGACCCTCATCACCATACAGTCAGCACATGTAGCAGTCTGACCCTCATCACAATACAGTCAGCACATGTAGCAGTCTGACCCTCATCACCATACAGTCAGCACATGTAGCAGTCTGACCCTCATCACAATACAGTCAGCACATGTAGCAGTCTGACCCTCATCACAATACAGTCAGCACATGTAGCAGTCTGACCCTCATCACAATACAGTGAGCACATGTAGCAGTCTGACCCTCATCACCATACAGTCAGCACATGTAGCAGTCTGACCCTCATCACAATACAGTCAGCACATGTAGCAGTCTGACCCTCATCACAATACAGTCAGCACATGTAGCAGTCTGACCTTCATCACCATACAGTCAGCACATGTAGCAGTCTGACCCTCATCACAATACAGTCAGCACATGTAGCAGTCTGACCCTCATCACCATACAGTCAGTACATATAGCAGTGGACTGTCTAAACTCCCTGTCAGAGAATTGCTGTAGATGAGAACGTGTTCCCAGTCAACTTACCTTCTATAAGAAGGTGGTATCACTTTATCTCAATAGGTACCTGTCGATGCATAACATTTCCTAAGTGTCAAACCACATGCCTGTTGACTCACTGCAGGGAAGAATCTATTACCTAATGTTGACAAACAAACAAACAAGACAAACATAAACACTGACAGCGAATAGCGACACTGCTTTCTCTGATGTTTAATTTTCTATATCCCCCAGCAGCCCTGTGCATATTACTATAACAACAACACACAAACTGCTCCTCCTGTATATAGGGCTATATAGGACAGGGTACTAGAGAGTTACTGTACATGCGGCGGCTTTGAATAAAGACAGGTTTAATGTTGCTTATTTGTATGCAGATCAGAGTTAAATGTATTCCTCTCCTACAGGGGCAGACCCCTCATCTCTATTAATATCTGCACTGTTAATGAGCATTTTCCCACTGATCTCCTTTGTGGAGCGGAAACAACTCTCTCTCTCTCTCTCTCTCTCTCTCTCTCTCTCTCTCTCTCTCTATGTGCTTTGGTATGTTTATTTTGTAAGCTGCTATGGGATTTTTTTTTATTTCTCTCTCTTTTATTCTATGTAAAAACCTCTGTTACAACAAAGGCTTTACGTTTGATAACGTGTCCTGAGCGAACACGTCGTTCCCGGTTTGATAGCCTACAAGTTAATTATATAAATAAAGTTTGTAGCATGGTTCGCTTTCTGAGCGAGCGAAATCATCCGGGGTCACAACCCTGGCCTTACTACCCGTTTAGATTATGCATACAGTAGAGTAGTCTATTTGCCGGGTGTTTCAGCGGGTGGGCAATTGATTAGCATTCACGTGTTCTATGATGTTTGCTGATCAATTGCTCTTCCACTCCTCTGTTCTCATTTCAGATATTGGATGAATGATGGAGGCGAGCCAATGCAGCCAATGCCGTTGACCGACCCGTTGATGGAGAAAAAGGCAGTTCAGACCTATGTGATTGTTACAGTAAAATAGACCCCTCCTCCCTCCAATCCACACGACGGGTCCCAAATGGACCCCTATTCCCTTTATAGTGCACTACATTTGACCATAGGCCCTTGTCAAAGTAGTGGGAATAGGTTACCATTTGGGGCGCATCCACTTTGAAGTACGGCTCCATTATGCATTCTCTCTGGGTTTTTCATCTCCATTATGTTGGCTTTAATAAATGTATGCATCCAGGTGACTTTATAAAACCGATAAAAATCCACCGCTCCAGTTTTCCATATCTGAGGCTTGGGCCTTGTGTGATCTGTCTCTGTATAAAGAGGATCTGATGTACATTATTCAAGCTCAAGGACCTATACATTCCCTAAATGAATCTATAATGAGATGCTATAGACCTCCCAATGGCATATTTTAACCTTCATATGCCGCATTGTTGGGTAACTGGACCCACCAAAGGCATTATAATAATGTATCATATTGTGATGTAGTTTACTGGCATGGTGGTTTGATGTCCTCTGCAGTGTGTATCTTATATCAACCAACAGCATTCTTTTCTCTTAGAGTCCTTTGGATTCATAAAGTTATATGTTCGGATATCTAACTTGAAAGTGTCCGTTACATTCATTAAATTATTGGAAGAAAAATAACGTATTTTATGCTAACGATAGGAGCTATTTAAAAAATGTATTCTGTTCTTGCTGATTGCTGTTAATCTTTTACTGCAGTGAGCTAAATCAGGGTCACACAGACTGTTTCTTGGTAGTCTTTAACAAATCTACTTAGAAACAAAGTATACACCTCACACACGTGGTTATGGGCTTAAACAAATAAGACACCTGTACCATGTCAGATATAGAGTTGAAATGTATTCAATTTTGAGTTTGCATCCCAATATTACACTTTATATACATCACAGAAGACTGAAATATAACAAAAGAGTTTGACATAGAAACACCAGATTTTCAGCTGTTCTTTAATTTTTTTATTATTAATTATGAAATTAAGAAAAATATTAATAACATTCCACCCACGAGGCCACTAGGTCATTTGACTGCAGGAAAGGGCTACATGACATGGGGTTTCGAGGTCTTTTAAGCTCTCCGTCCTTTTGTTTACCACAAGGACAAGCTGTAGAGCGATTGAATTGAAGGAAACTCCATTGAAATACTGTGAATGAATGATACTGTAGGTACAGTACGTCATGTCATCCATGTCTATGTTCTTGAAGGTATTCATTCAATAACATAGGATCATGTAGTTATTGTATGCAATAGCATCATTCAAACAACTGAGAATATTTTGATATTTTCAGCATTGTGGCCTTGCCTCCACCTTGCATAAGCTCTGCGAACTGAACTGAACAGATATGCACCGATTGTTAGTAGCAATTTTCCATTTACGTCCGGCAAGATTGAGACCCTGTATACCTTGCTCAATGATTCCCTGAAAGCCTTCATTCAATCACCACAATGCAAGCACTTTCAAACCAAACCAAACAAAAATGCAATTAGTTCCTCCTGACACTGCGTGCATTCACCTTACACACAGTGTACTAGTCTCAACTTATTTCGCGCGAATCAATAAAGCTTCCAGCCAAATGTCAACAGTCGGTAGAGAAAGCTACGAGAGATTCAGCAATTAAATACAGAACAGGTGCATTGATTCACATTATTTAAGAGCATTGTGTGACATTATACAATATCCCTCCTCGGTCATAAGTGTAGTTCTCTGTAAAAGGGCACTTACAATCCATCGCCAAGGCGACAACTCTGGAAAGAAAGTAGATCCACTTTCTCAGTTGTGCATGTCATCCGGTCACATTTGAAGGGCCTGTTCATGTCCACTTATTATCACCCATACTTTGTAAACTGTATCACTTTTAAACTTGTATTGATCAAGTACATGTTGTTTTACAATCCAAGTAACGGAATCATTTGCTCAGATAATTCTGTGTCTGTTTCAGACCGATCTTTAATTTAGGAACCCCTCAACTCTGCGTCCCACCTTCTAATCTCCCAAAGCGTCCTCATCAATCTCTTTCTTCTAGCATAAATCTTGTGATGATACAGTAGACATTCTAATGTGTTCTTCCCTCTCCGTGTACTGTAAATCTGCATCCCAAATGGGACCCTATTCACTAAATGGTGCACTACTTTTGACCAGAGCTCTATGAGCCCTGTTCAAAACTAGTGCCCCATATAGGAAATACGCTGCCATTTGGGACACAGTACCAAGATTGTGTGTGCATGTCTTCCCTCCCTTAGCTCTATGAATTAATCAGTATGCATGAAGTATGTATATAGGTGAGACACACAGATAACACAGGATGTGAGGATTGTTAATTGCATCTCAGCTACAACTGACAGTACAGTACGGATTCAAGACACCACTCCTAGACAAAAAGTGGCTGCAATGCCATACATATGTAGGATCATGACTACACATCCACTGGAGTTACGCAGGTGGCTCTGTGTGTTGGCCCACATGTGACTGCTGCAATGGGAGAGGACTTGCTGCTTGGTCCACTGGTTCTCTCTCTCTCTTTCTCTCTCTCTCTCTCTCTCTCTCTCTCTCTCTCTCTCTCTCTCTCTCTCTCTCTCTCTCTCTCTCTCTCTCTCTCTCTCTCTCTCTCTCTCTCTCTCTCTCTCTCTCTCTCTCTCTCTCAAGCTATTTTTCTTACTCACTCTCTCCATCCCTCTCACTCTCTCACTTCTTTGTACTCCTCCCTCTTAATACCCCCCCTCCCCCTCTCTGTCTCCGTACCCCATACCTCTCTGCCATGCTGCGTGGCCTGGTGGTTAGGTGGTGAGCAGCTGATTGATAACTTATTCCTTGGCTGTGACAGGGGACTGCTCAGGCTCAATCACACCCCAAATTGGCTGAAATGGGCTCTGTTTATTGTGTGTAGACACAGTGAGCCCCCAACCACACACATACACAAGGACACACAAACACACACTTTACATTGATCAAAACTGAGGTAGAAGTGAACACACTCAACCTGACCCCATGTAAATGTTTTCCCTCTCCCCTTTCCTCTCTCGTTCTCTCTTTCTTTCTCTGTATCTCTGCCTCTCTCTTTTCCAGCTTGAGGCCAAACCCTAGCATTAGCACCCAAGTGAAGCTGAGGACCACAATGCAAGGCGGCTGTGATCCGTGTCTGCTTTGGAAACCAGGTTCATGTGGCAACAGACCCCTTTCAACTGATTATATCGCTACGCGAGAAGGGTGGGGTGGGGGGGGTCTAGTTTGCAGCAAGGCGTAGCGCAGAGCATTTGCCTGCTGATGCGAGGCCAAGAGCCCATATTTAATTACCTGCCTGCCAAGGGATCAGTCCGCCTGTTGTTCCTTTCTTGAGATTGTTTCCTTCACAGAGGGGGCCAAGCACTCTGGCAAATAGGAGGCCTCAGTGGGCTCCTGCTCAGACAGACAGACAGAGAGAGAGAGAGAGAGAGAGAGAGAGAGAGAGAGAGAGAGAGAGAGAGAGAGAGAGAGAGAGAGAGAGAGAGAGAGAGAGAGAGAGAGAGAGAGAGAGAGAGAGAGAGAGAGAGAGAGAGAGAGAGAGAGAGAGAGAGAGAGAGAGAGAGAGAGAGAGAGAGAGAGAGAGAGAGAGAGAGAGAGAGAGAGAGAGAGAGAGAGAGAGAGAGAGAGAGAGAGAGAGAGAGAGAGAGAGAGAGAGAGAGAGAGAGAGAGAGAGAGAGAGAGAGAGAGAGAGAGAGAGAGAGAGAGAGAGAGAGTTTGTGCGCCAAAAGTGTGCTTGTTTGCTGTTAGTTTTTGGAGCGGACCTGGGTTGTCTTTCAAATACCTGGAATGGGAGGCGTTTGCACTTTTGGGACGCCTCCATTGGTTCCATTGCGTCAGGCAAGATCAATCACGCATAGCTTAAGTATTTAAAAAATGAAAAACAAATGCTATTTGAACCCAGGTCTGAATTCTGAACTGTCTGTTTGTATGCATCTATGTTGCTGTTCTTAGTTTCATGTATAGCCTAATTTCTCGCTCTGTAGTTACTTGTTAATGTCATTGTCAGTTCATTACATCAGCCCCCACTGTTCTTATGTGATGGCAGCAGGTTTGAGTTAATGCCTTCAGAGCAGAGTCTTTGTCTGAACACTGACACACATACACACACACACA
This sequence comes from Coregonus lavaretus, assembly GCF_964263955.1. NCBI lineage: Eukaryota > Metazoa > Chordata > Actinopteri > Salmoniformes > Salmonidae > Coregonus > Coregonus lavaretus. Next base: position 51,335,669 of record NC_140000.1, read on the forward strand.
ATCTCTATCTATTTTACACACACACACACATACAGTACATTATCTCTCTTTCACACACACTAGTGATGGGAAGTTCGGCGCTTTTTACTTACTCTAACCTTTTACACTCGTTCAGTCAAAAGAACAAATCTTTCGACTCATTTCGTTCATTTCAGTCAGTAATGCCCAGAGCATGCAGGACCCCCCACTGGCGAATGATGAACTGAAAACTCGAGTCATGATTCTCTGAGCCTCTCGTTCACCATAGGGGGCTTAGTGGAGATGTCATTTGTGACTGAGACTTGTAAACATGTGTTATGTTCCAGCCATACGAATAACATTATCATACATTTGAAACGAGGTCTAGTTGTGGCCGCAACCGGACTAGATTGTGAACGACTCTTGGCAGAATGCATTGCTTGACTGCCGTAAGGGTGATAAATTAGTAGCCTGACGACTCACACTTAATTCTTCCTCTGCTCTGTTGTTCTCTACATACTTCTCATCGCGGAGAAGAAACTAATGTCCGTGGGCGTGGCGTAGCGTTTGGCCATCTGAGTAGCCAGGCAAGGCCATAAGCACAGTCGTTTGTGAACTGCAGCCCCCCAAACGATTTTTGTTAGAGTTTGTTGAGCAGAGGCTGTGTATGTTTTGGTTTTACAAAGCTGCGTCCATCACAACATTCAATAATCAATGAATTGCAGTAATTCTAGTACCATGCGATCAATTATCAGTTCTAAACATGTATTTTCTGTTCTCTATGCTCATGATCTATTTTCTTACGTGCATATGACAGACAAGTTGTGATCAGAGCCACTGAGCCGGAGGAGCGTGTATTAATCCTGCTGTAGGACACTAGCAGGTCAAACGAATGACTAAAATGAATGAGTCACTTAGAAAAACAAATCATGACTCTCGAGTCAGTCAAAAGAATCGTTCAAAAAGACTGAATCGTTCGCAAACTGCACATCACTAACACACAAACGCAGGCACACACACACACTATCTCTCTCGCTCTCTCTTACACGTGCGCACACGCACACACACACACACACAAACACAAACACAAACACAAACACAAACACGGCTCCACTCCGTCTCTCTGAGCTCCTGTGCCTGTGATGACTCACAGAGCCAAACACCCCAGAATAGCACAGTTTGGCTGTGTTCTGTGTTCTTCTCCCTACACCACTCCAGGATTAATGAGCCAACCGGGCGAATACAATCATGTTAGCTAGTCAAATGTAGAGCTAACTTTTGAGTTACGCACAATGACGATCTGTTTAGGTGATCATGACAATGTTTTTTGGGTCAGTCACTGCTTTTGGTTGCTTTGAAATACTGCTAAGAGTGAGTTCAACCTGAAGTGCCAATTGATGCATGATGTCAAACTTGTACAGTAGCTATAGGGACGATAATTTTTTCCTGACCATGAAAAACTCCAGGCCCTAGTTATAGCCTACAGCTAGGGCTCAGTTTTCCCTTGTCAGGTTACTCCTTTTAAGGACTTTTTCCTGACCATCTGACCTGACTGGGAAAACTCTGGGACATATAGGCTATAACTAGGGCCAAGAGTTTTTCCTGGTAAGGTGACGCATCACAACCCTTTCACAGCAGCATCTGATCTACTGTAGAAACAGGCCCTGTGTCCGACCTTCCTCCTTGTCTCAGAGAGATAAATACACTTTATTAACTGCAGTGGCTCATCTATCTTAATCGGAGGCCAGATTTCTTCATTACACATCTGATAAGTCTCTCTCCCTTTCTCCCTCCTTCACCCTCTTTCTTTATCTCTCTCTCCCCCTCTCTCTTTCTCTCTCCCTCTTTTTCTCTCTCCCTCCCTCGCTGCGGACGCTCCAGTCTGACACCTGGACTCACCTTGGCGTTGTCACGACGATTCGTCAGCAAGCCAAAGGAATGTACAATAGATTGGGCAGTATTCTAATACATTTCAAAGGATGGGCAGCATTCTAATACATTTCAAAGGAGCACAGGTCAAACACTCTGTCCATGTACCCAAATTACTTATACAAGAAAAGAGGGATGCTAGGGGGAGGAGGCAAGGAGGGATGGAATTGGAGGCAGAGAGGTTGGCTTTGGTACCAGTGTTCTGTATCTCATTATTCCGAGGGGTGGGCAGGGACACCTATTTGGGTGATGTGGGTGACTCCCCAAAGTTAAAGTGAGAAATTCAGTTAAAGTTGTTTTAATTCCGCAATGAAGTGGAGATGTAGAGCAGAGCAGAGGGGTGGAAGGTTTTCCCCCTCTGTCTTTCCCTCTCCTCTCGTACGTCAAAACTTTACAGCCAAGATCTGACGTTTAAGACATGGAGGTCGACTCAGAAGTGAGGTAGTGAGTTTATCTGCAGTACCTGTAGGTTCACATTTGACTAAGAATAGACATATTCAGCAAACTAAATATGGGAAATACTTTGATGCAATGGCCTGTACTAGGCCCTAGGAAAAAGGCACACGATATCTTGATTGGCAATGTTGTGGGTGAACTCCTGATTAGCTATGCTGTGGCCTTTCTGTGTGTGTGTGCTAGCATGTATTTTTGTACGTGCATGCTTGGTCCATGCCTCTGAGTTTGTGTGTGTGCGTGTGTGTCTATGCATCCTTGCCACCACATTCTCGCTATTTATCCTGTATAAGCGTGAGTAGATACAGTGCCTTCAGAAAGTATTCACAGCCCTTGACTTTTTCCACATTTTGTTGTGTTACAGCCTGAATTTAAATTAGATGGGGTTTTTTTCACTAGCCTACACACAATACCTCATACTGTCAAAGTAGAATTATGTTTTTCGAAATGTTTACAAATTAATTAAAAAATGTAAAGCTGAAATGTCTTGAGTCAATAAGTATTCCACCCCTTTGTTATGGCAAGCCTAAATAAGTTCCGGAGTAAAAATATGCTTAACAAGTCACATAATGAGACCACCTTTACTCCACACACAGAGATGCATACAAAGCTCTCCCTCGCCCTCCATTTGGCAAATCTGACCATAACCAAGCAAAAACTAAAGCAGGAAGCACCAGTGACTCGGTTAATAAGGAAGTGGTCAGATGACGCAGATGCTAAGCTACAGGACTGTTTTGCTAGCACAGACTGGAATATATTCCGGGATTCTTCCGATAGCATTGAGGAGTACACCACATCAGTCACTGGTTTCATCAATAAGTGCATCGATGACGTCGTTCCCACTCTGACCGTACGTAGATACCCCAACCAGAAGCCATGGATTACAGGCAACATCCACATTGAGCTAAAGGGTAGAGCTGCCGCTTTCAAGGAGCGGGACTCTAACCCGGACGCTTATAAGAAATCCCGCTATGCCCTCCGACGAACCATCATACAGGCAAAGAGTCAATACAGGACTAAGATTGAATCGTACTACACCGGCTCCGACACTCGTCGGATGTGGCAGGGCTTGCAAACTATTACAGACTACAAAGGGAGGAACAGAGGCGAGTTGTCCAGTGACACAAGCCTACCAGACGAGCTAAATCACTTCTATGCTCGCTTCGAGGCAAGCAACACTGAAGCATGCATGAGAGCATCAGCTGTTCCAGATGACTATGTGATCACGCTCTCCATAGCCGATGTGAGTAAGACTTTTAATAGGTCAACATTCACAGACGGATTACCAGGACGTGTACTCCGAGCATGCTCTGACCAACTGGCAAGTGTCTTCACTGACATTTTCAACATGTCCCTGACTGAGTCTGTAATACCAACATGTTTCAAGCAGACCCCCATAGTCCCTGTGCCCAAGAACACTCAGATAACCTGCCTATATGACTACTGACCCGTAGCACTCACGTCTGTAGCCATGAAGTGCTTTGAAAGGCTGGTTATGGCTCACATCAACACCATTATCCCAGAAACCCTAGACCCACTCCAATTTGCATACCACCCCAACAGATCCACAGATGATGCAATCTCTATTGCACTCCACACTGCCCTTTCCCACCTGGACAAGAGGAACACCTACGTGAAAATGATAGTAATTGACAACAGCTCAGCGTTCAACACCATAGTGCCCTCAAAGCTCATCACTAAGCTAAGGACCCTGGAACTAAACACCTCCCTCTGCAACTGGATCCTGGACTTCCTGACGGGCCGCCCCCAGGTGGTAAGGGTAGGTAACAACACATCTGCCACGCTGATCCTCAACACAGGGCCCCCTCAGGGGTGTGTACTCAGTCCTCTCCTATACTCCCTGTTCACCCATGACTGCATGGCCAGGCACGACTCCAACACCATCATTAAGTTTTCCGACGACACAACAGTGGTAGGCCTGATCACCGACAACGATGAGACAGCCTATGGGGAGAAGGTCAGAGACCTGGCCGTGTGGTGCCAGGATAACAACCTCTCCCTCAACGTGATCAAGACAAAGGAGATGATTGTGGACTACAGGGGGAAAAAAAGAGGACTGAGCACGCCCCCATTCTCATTGACGGGGCTGTAGTGGAACAGGTTGAGAGCTTCAAGTTCCTTGGTGTCCACATCACCAACAAACTATCATCGTCCAAACACACCAAGGCAGTCGTGAAGAGGGCACGACAAAGCCTATTCCCCCTAAGGTGACTGAAAAGATTTGGCATGGGTCCTCAGATCCTCAAAAAGTTCTACAGCTGCACCATCGAGAGCATCCTGACTGGTTGCATCACCGCCTGGTATGGCAACTGCTCGGCCTCCAACCGCAAGGCAACACAGAGGGTAGTGCGTACAGCCCAGTACATCACTGGGGCCAAGCTTCCTGCCATCCAGGACCTCTATACCAGGCTGTGTGAGTGGAAGGCCCTGAAAATTGTCAAAGACTGGTCATAGACTGTTCTCTCTGCTACCGCACGACAAGCAGTACCGGAGCGCCAAGTCTAGGTCCAAAAGGCTTCTTAACAGCTTCTACCCCCAAGCCATAAGACTCCTGAACAGCTAATTATGGCTACCCGGACTATTTGCATTGCCCACCCACCCCACCCCACCCCACCCCCTCTTTTACGCTGCTGCTACTCTATTTATTATCTATGCATAGTCACTCTACACACATGTACATATTACCTCAATTACCTTGACGAACCGTTGCCCCCACACATCGACTCTGTACCGGTACCCCCTGTATATAGCCTCCCTACTGTTATTTTATTTTACTGCTGCTCTTTAATTATTTGCTATTTTTATTTTGTACTTATCTATTTTGTACTTTTTTTTCTTTCTTAAAACTGCATTGTTGGTTAAGGGCTTGTAAATAAGCATTTCACTGTAAGGACTACATCTGTTGTGTTTGGCAGATGTGGCAAATACAATTTGTTTTGATTTGATTTGAATAACAGTGTGTAACATGATTTTTAAATGACTACCTCATCTCTGTACCACACACATACAATTATCTGTAAGGTCCCTCAGTCAAGCAGTGAATTTCAAAAACAGATTCAATCACAAAGACCAGGGAGGTTTTCCAATGCTTCGCAAAGGGCACCTATTTGTAGATTGGTTAAAAAAAAAAAAGCTGACATTGAATATCCCTTTGAGCATTGTGAAGTTATTAATTACACTTTGGATGGTGTATCAATTCACCCAATCACTACAAAGATACAGGCGTCCTTCCTAACTCAGTTACCTGAGGGGGAGGAAACTGCTCAGGGATTTCACCATGAGGCCAATGGTGACTTTAAAACAGTTACAGAGTTTAATGGCTGCGATAGGAGAAAACTGAGGATGGATCAACAACATTGTAGTTACTCCACAATACTAACCTAATTGACAGAGTGAATTTGCATCCTGTTTGCAACAACGCACTAAAGTAATACTGCAACAAAATTTGCAAAGCAATTAAACTTTTAGTCCTGAATACAAAGTGTTATGTTTGAGGCAAATATAATACAACACATTACTGCAGTACCACTCTCCATATTTTCAAGCACACTGGGAGATGAATTCACCTTTCAGCAGGTCAATAACCTAAAACACAAGGCCAAATCTACACTGGAGTTGCTTACCAAGAAGACAGTGAATGTTCCTGAGTGGCCGAGTTACAGTTTTGAGTTAAATCTACTTGAAAATCTATGGCAAGACATGAAAATTGTTGTCTAGCAATGATTAACAACCAATTTAACAGAGCTTGAAGAATTTTGAAAAGAATAATGGGCAAATGTTGCACAATCCAGGTGTGGAAAGATCTTAGAGACGTACCCAGAAAGACTCACAGCTGTAATCGCTGCCAAAGGTGCTTCTACAAAGTACTGACTCAGTGGTGTGAAAACATATGTAAATGAGCTATTTCTGTATTTCATTTTTTCAATAAAAACATGTTTCACTTTGTCATTATGGAGTATTTTGTGTAGATGGGTGAGAAACACAACAAAATGTGGAATAAGTCAAGGGGTGTGAATACTTTCTGAAGGCACAGTAGATCTGGCAGAGGGCCCATGTGTTTTATTGAAAGGGCAGCGTGAGCATAATGTCTGTGTGAGCAGAGCATCAGGGCCATGATCTCTTCTGGAGCACCTTCGTTATCAGAGGGTCAAAGTCCTCGATCCCACCCCAGGCAGGAGCTAGGAGAGAGGGGTGGGGAGCAGAGCAGGACTGGCCTGGACACAAGACCTGCTGGCCCTCACTGGAAATGCTATCGGGATATCATATTTGAAAGGCCATGCTTTATAAGCCAAACACAGTGTACAGTTAGCATTAAATAGCCTAACAAGTCTGGAGGTAAGGCCCAGTGGCCCTCACTCTTGCTATCTGGATACAAGGTCATCTTTGTAAGACAAACAGTGTACACTACAGTAAGCATAGCGCAGGCACTTTTAGCTTATCCTAGCATATCTAAGCATGACATAGCATAGGAGAGCTCAGAGAGGCATAGCAGCTAATTAGCAGGTTAGCATGTAAGCACTATAGCTCTGCATAGTGTTGCGGTGGGTAGGAAATAGAACTGCAACAACTGCAGAACCATGTGAGGAAAAGCAGCACCCGGTGTCATATTTGTGTTTTGCTGTTCTTCAGATGATTAATAAGATGATGCTGCACTCCACTAGGTAGGGAAATTTACACAGAGGCAGGCTTTAACAGATGCTTCTCTCACACTAAAAAGAACTCCCCTTTTTGCAAGTCGACAGTTTGATTCGCGGCAGCAGCAGCTAGCTCTTGTTGTGTTTTTTTTTTTCCTCTCTCGCTCTCTCGCTCTCTCGCTCTCTCTCACACACATTCACATACACTACATTCACATACACTACATACACACACACATAACACACACACACGTAGACTGACAACACAAACACACACATACACATTACACACACATGCACTTTTACACTCATTATTTGCTTTTTTTTTGGTTTTCTTTCTTAAAACTGCATTGTTGGTTAAGGACTTGTAAGTAAGCATTTCACTAAGGTCTACACCTGTTGTATTCGGCGCATGTGACAAATAACATTTGATTTGATTTGATTTGTTCTTTACTACTCTTATTATTATCTATCCTGATGCCTAATCACTTTACCCTGCCTTCATGAAAATATCTACCCCAAATACCTCATACCTCTGCACATTGATCTAGTACTGGTACTCCCTGTGCAGTGCCTTGCAAAAGTATTCATCCCCCTTGGCGTTTTTCCTATTTTGTTGCATTACAACCTGTAATTTAAATGGATTTTTATTTGGATTTCATGTAATGGACATACACAAAATAGTCAAAATTGGTGAAGTGAAATGAAAAAAATAACTTGTTTCAAAAAATTCTAAAAAATAAATAACGGAAAAGTGGTGCGTGCATATGTATTCACCCCCTTTGCTATGACACCCCTAAATAAGATCTGGTGCAACCAATTACCTTCAGAAGTCACATAATTAGTTAAATAAAGTCAACCTGTGTGCAATATAAGTGTCACATGATCTCAGTATATATACACCTGTTCTGAAAGGCCCCAGAGTCTGCAACACCACTAAGCAAGGGGCACCACCAAGCAAGCGGCACCATGAAGACCAAGGAGCTCTCCAAACAGGTCAGGGTCAACGTTGTGGAGAAGTACAGATCAGGGTTTGGTTATAAACAAATATCAGAAACTTTGAACACCCCACGGAGCACCATTAAATCCATTATTAAAAAATTGAAAGAACATGGCACCACAACAAACCTGCCAAGAGAGGGCCACCCACCAAAACTCACGGACCAGGCAAGGAGGGCATTAATCAGAGAGGCAACAAAGAGACCAAAGATAACCCTGAAGGAGCTGCAAAGGTCCACAGCGGAGATTGGAGTATCTGTCCATAGGACCACTTTAAGCCGTACACTCCACAGAGCTGGGCTTTACGGAAGCGTGGCCAGAAAAAAGCCATTGCTTAAAGAAAAATAAGCAAACACGTTTGGAAGAAGGTACTCTTGTCAGAGGAGACTAAAATTGAGCGTTTTGGCCATCAAGGAAAATGCTATGTCTGGCGCAAACCCAACACCTCTCATCAACCCGAGAACACCATCCCATGTTTTTCATCGGCAGGGACTGGGAAACTGGTCAGAATTGAAGAAATGATGGATGGTGCTAAATACAGGGAAATTCTTGAGGAAAACCTGTTTCAGTCTTCCAGAGATTTGAGACTGGGATGGACGTTCACCTTCCAGCAGGACAATGACCCTAAGCATACTGCTAAAGCAACACTCGAGTGGTTTAAGAGGAAACATTTAAATGTCTTGGAATGGCCTAGTCAAAGCCCAGACCTCAATCCAATTGAGAATCTGTGGTATGACTTAAAGATTGCTGTACACCAGCGGAACCCATCCAACTTGAAGGAGCTGGAGCAGTTTTGCCTTGAAGAATGGGAAAAAATCTGAGTGGCTAGATGTGCCAAGCTTATAGAGACCCACCCCAAGAGACTTGCAGCTGTAATTGGCTCTACAAAGTATTGACTTTGGGGTGGGTGAATAGTTATGCACGCTCAAGTTCTGTTTTTTTGTCTTATTTCTTATTTGTTTCACACAAAAAAATATTTTGCATCTTCAAAGTGGTAGGCATGTTGTGTAAATCAAATTATATAATCCATTTTAATTCCAGGTTGTAAGGCAACAAAATAGGAAAGATGCCAAGGGGGGTGAATACTTTCGCAAGCCACTCCTGTGTATTTTATTTGATTCCTCTTGTATTACTATTTTTTTTTTTTTTTATGTAACACTGCATTGTTGGGAAGGGCTTTTAAGCAAGCATTTCACTGTAAATTCTGTACCAGTTGTATTCGGTGCATGTGATCAATAAAATTTGATTTGATTTGATGTTATCTCTCCTTGTGAGAGAGCTCCCAGCATCTTAAAATATTCCTCCCCACTTGGCTGTTTTCTATTTTGCTTCTTCTCCATTTAAGTTCTCATCAAACTTTTTGTCAGGAGAACAGTTTTTATCATTGTTGTGTTGTTTTCTCTCCATCTTGCCGGCTGTTTTGTTTTCCCCTCCAGTTTGATAGCAAGTATTATCTGGGTCAGTCATGAGCACCAGTGCTCCCCTGCTAGCTTTCTCCAAAACAAAGGGGAATACGGATGCTATTCTTAGACCCTCGTCGGTGCCAGGATTGTTCTCCTTTTATTGCGCTAGGTGACATGAATATTGCAGAACCGCAAGACTCCCTTTGAGGGAATGAATTAACACTGTTTTTCCACTTGAAAGTGCCTGTCAGTCTCTGTTACATGTATCAAGGCAGATTTTTCCCTATATATCCCTTTGAAAATGCATTGGAGAACATCTGAAGGGGAGGGCTCTTGGACTTTCTCCTCCAGTACGGTTGAGAAGGAGGCGAGGAGATAAGATGCGAGGAATCATGGAAAGACTAATTGGATATGGAGAAAATCACAACCAAGATGGCGTTATACTGTACATAATTGCGTCTGCTAAATGACTTAAATGTAAATGTAATAATTGAGTAGACACACTCCGTGAACTCCTGTTAACTACGGTTAATTATTTGGTCACAGTGCTAAAAGTGCTAAATGGTGCTTTAGAGTAGGCATACAGATTAATGAGTGTTTTAACTGGCTTGTAATCGTTTAATCAAAATTAACACTCTTAAATTAAATTAAACCAAGGGAATTTATAAACAAATTCCTCATTTCCAGCAATCCAGCACTTGATTGGTCAAGATTACGCTACTCATTTCTGTTTTAAAGAGTAAACAGTATCAGGAAATAACTACAATTAGCTCAGGGATCCAGGGAGGAACTGGAATATGATTGGATGAGACAAAACAAACTCAAGGTGAAAGGTCACCTTAGAGCATCCACACTTCAAGTTTTCCAGTCTGCACCAGTAACGGTAGGCCTATTTAACAAACTTCCCTCTTCTCCCTCCCTCTCCATCCTGCTAACATCACCTTTACCCAAGGGTGAGGCCGTCCGATTGATTGCGCTTATCTACAAAGCTTTTTTTATTTCTATCCACGGCCTCCTCCCTTATTGCCTGATTGCTTCGCCTCACTTGATGGGTTTTGTGTACCATCAATGTTTTAGTCAGAGATTAATTTCACTGTAGAATTTAAGTGTTGGAAAAGCTCTCACCAATCAGATAACATTTATAAAGCCATACTTGACCCTGAGTGGGGGGAGAGAAAGGGAGTATTATCGAGCCCCCACAGCTCATCAAATTCACCTCAGAGTTTTCAACCTAATAGGATCCTCATCCTCCAATTGGACTGTCGAGATGCACGACCGCACCTCGACCGTTAACTCATTACCAGCGCATTTTCAGCCGCGGCGCCGTTATCGAGCTGTCCTGATAGTTGACGTTTCACTTTTTTATTTATATATCTAGAAACATTAAGTTGGGCTTCTCTTATTTTCAACCAACGTACAGTCAACATCACAACGCTAATCCCATGCTAAGACCGCACGGTCAATCACATTAAACCCTAATGCGTTCAAGGTGACCTTGCCGGGGAAGATTCACCACGCATATGGTCCTGCGGCAAGTCCCTGATATCCAAGGAAATAGACTGCCTTTTTTGTTTTATCACTTTTGCATCAACAGAATTCATGAACGCAAACCATTTCTCCCACTCAATATTGATTATAATACGATGCAATAATGTGCAGTGTTCTAGTTCTCATGACTTTGCTCCTAATAAACCTCAATTTACTTGTTTCCTTTTTATTCAATGGTTGGATTAAAACAAAAACAGACGCTTTCTATTTTTCTTACTGATGTCAAAATACGGCTTGTAAATTAATGTCTTCTCCCAACAAGAATCACAAGGTCCATTAGCGGAAGCACACATTGGCTTTTGAAATTTAGATTTCCCTCAATTAAGGCTTTATTTGTCAACCATGAGCGGTATGAATAGGATTTCATAAGAGCTCACAGCGCAGATCGCTCCATACAGCAAATAAAAGCGCCATTACCAAGACTGCATCATTTGTTATCATAACAAAGTGTTCGTGTCGTACATAACCCAACTAAATGGCCCGGGCCGCGGGCTAAGGGATATTGACTGCTCAGCCATCTATTAATCATCGGCCCTGCCTTATCGAATGCTTTGTTCAAGGTGAATTGTCCATATTTGCATCCGCTGCCCAATACTAGCTCTCTATCCATCTTGGGGTAGATGATTGAAAAGCTGTGCAGTAAGTTGAAGACTAAGGCAGGGTTGTGATCCACGGGTTGTGATTGAGATGATGCACATAGTGTACTGCCGTTATTGTAAATATTGATTCACAAAGCTGATTTAAATATATATGTTGTTTCTTATGTAACGATTTGACAGATCCTGAACACCAACCAGGCCACTGAGTTTAGGAGTGGACTGACTTTTTTTATACTGGCCCCCCGTGGGAATCGAACCCACAACCCTGGCGTTGCAAACGCCATGCTCTATCAACTGAGCTACATCCCTGCCGGCCATTCCCTCCCCTACCCTGGGCCAATTGTGCGCCGCCCATGAGTCTCCCGGTCGCGGCCGGCTGCGACAGAGCCTGGATTCGAACCAGGATCTCTAGTGGCACAGTTAGCACTGCGATGCGGCGCCTTAGACCACTGCGCCACTCAGGAGAACTGGAGTATCACACACTCACACACACACACACACACACACAACATGCAATACTGTACCTCTGAATGTATCACTTGGCATATATATGAGACATATAAGTGACACCTTTGATCTTTATTGTGCGGCGGTGGTACAATCCCAACGCCAGCGTGACAGACTTAACAAGGTCAGATATCTCTAGGCTGTAAATCAATACCCAATTGAACCCATTGAAACACTCCCATCCTGTAAATCAATGGGGGCGACCGAAGCAGCAAGTCCCAGGCTGGAGCCCTAACAGTTTAATTAATCAATGGTGGTCCCGTGGACGGAGGGGTAGTGTCAATTTCCTCCCCTCTAGGCTGAACAGTTCTGTACAGGAAGTGGGTAGAGTGCTCTGCCTATTCCGATTCCAGCACCACCACTCCGCAGTTAATAGTGAGGTCAGAGCCTACCCTCAGAAGCCACGCCTTCCTGGCTATAATACCCCCTGACGGCGCGGAGCCAAAATATGTTATACCTTGTACCCTCCTTTAGGGAACAGTAGTTATATTCATAACGGTACGCTCCCTTTCAGTCGGTCAGTCAGTATAGCATACTTTGGGGACATACAATCATGTCCTAACCCGGCTCAGAGGGTACCAGACTAGGAGCCCACGGTAGCCCAAGCACACACAGGTTCCACCGGCTCCACAAATGGATTACAGAAGCTGAGGTTTCCCCTAATACTTACCTGAGAAGCCTAAACTGTCAGAGCCTCATAGAGGGACCCAAAACCTGCTGCAACTTGGCTATGCACACTGACACGCTGCCACTGCAGCCCAAGTCCCTAGACCCCACGGTTCCAAGAATGATACTTACCTTGCGACCCTGAAATGTCGTACAAGGAACTGCAAGTCCAAAACAACAGAACACCTGTTGTGACATGGTAAAGTGCACACGTGCTCAAACCCACAGTAAACCTGCACTAACCTGTAAACTGTGTACTCGCGTGGCTCAAACCCACAGAGAACTGCGGTAACCCTGGTAAATGCGCACTCTGCACGCTGCCGCACATCATGGCAGCCCAAAGCTCAAACCCACAGGGAAACTGTAGTAGCCCAGAAAAAATGCTGCCTAACATCGACCACGACAGCCCAAGTCCATCCACCTGAGACCTGAGGAGGCTGGAATGCCAGAACTCACACAAGGAACAGCACATTCTAAACAACAGGGCACCTGCTGTGACTTGCGCATTCGCCTCATCGGCGAACCATGGCAGCCCAATTCTCAAATTCAGAGGGAAACTATGGTAACCTGGATAAATGAGCACGCACACCGCTAGGCAACCATTGTTCTTTGCTGTCATATGCCAGGGAGATAGCCTCCACAATCCAATGTGAAAGACGCTGCTTAGAAGCGAAATAGACAAAAAGTTGGTCACAAACACGGATATCCTTGGTGCAATCCATATATGTATGTAAAGCGCAAACCGGACACAGGCCATCCGTTGTTCACTGGAAGTAAACAGAGGTGAGAAAGGGAACAGCTCCAAAGCTGTAAGACATAGGGACCTGTAAGACATAGGGACCTGTAAGACATAGGGACCTGTAAGACATAGGGACCTGTAAGACATCGGGACCTGTAAGACATCGGGACCTGTAAGACATAGGGACCTGTAAGACATAGGGACCTGTAAGACATAGGGACCTGTAAGACATCAGGACCTGTAAGACATCGGGACCTGTAAGACATAGGGACCTGTAAGACATAGGGACCTGTAAGACATAGGGACCTGTAAGACATAGGGACCTGTAAGACATCGGGACCTGTAAGACATAGGGACCTGTAAGACATAGGGACCTGTAAGACATAGGGACCTGTAAGACATAGGGACCTGTAAGACATAGGGACCTGTAAGACATAGGGACCTGTAAGACATAAGGACCTGTAAGACATAGGGACCTGTAAGACATCGGGACCTGTAAGACATCGGGACCTGTAAGACATAGGGACCTGTAAGACATAGGGACCTGTAAGACATCGGGACCTGTAAGACATAGGGACCTGTAAGACATCGGGACCTGTAAGACATCGGGACCTGTAAGACATCGGGACCTGTAAGACATAGGGATCTGAAAGCACATGAAAATATGCATCCTTCAGATCTATGGACATGAACCAATCGCTTGGACGCACCGACTGCAATAGCTGGTGAAGTGTGAGCATTTTGAACTTGCAAACACACAAGTCCAGAATGGGATGCAACATTCCATCGCTCTAGGAAACTAAGAAGTACCGGCTGTACCAACCGTTCGGTTTTTCTGACACAGAGACTACCCGAACAGCCTGATTTTGAAGGAGAGAGGACATTTTCTCTCTCAAGACAGGCGCTAGGACCTCAGGGACCATTGATGTAATGACGCCACAAAAAGGAGAAGGACGCACAGAAAACTGCAGACCATACCCCTTTGTCACCTTCCTCATCACCCATAGTGAAACTGCGTATGCCCGCCACTGGATGGAGCTCGCTGTCTGACTCCCATACATGATGTCCTGAAGGGGCAGAGCGCCACCCTGAGGACTGGGATTATTTATTTATTTTTATTAACAGGCTAGCTATACAGTATGTAAAGTTAGCTAGTGGTCATTACATTAGCAGCTCATGTGAGTTAGCCTGCACACAAAGTTCCTATAGCAATAAAAAAAAACTAAATAATGGGCAATCTTCCCGAAGTTTCCAGTGGTAGCAAAACACAGCCAGCCATGTGGATGATTGGAAGACTTCCACCAGACTGACTCTGGTTTTCCAACATGGCACCTGGTGAGGTTGATAGGTGATTTGTGATGCTACTGCAAGCCCTCTATTATAGCCAGAAAGGCAGGGCTTCCGAGGGTGGGCTCGGCATCCATTTGCCCACTGGGTGTGATTTCAGTTTGCTTAAGGTGAATCGGATTGGTCGTTGACTATTATGTTATACCAAGTGACCGACTGAAATGGAACCCTGGGACTAGGGTTGAATGGTGGGAGACCGGTTACAGAGATTTACCGGGATTTACCGCCCAAAACCACTCCCTATTTCCGGGATAAATAACTATGAGAAACCGGTAAACTATAATAAATTATTTATATGAACAGCATGGCATGAAATGGAACTGTTAAATGATATGCGATGTCTAAATCTGGCTTTTCTACGGCCTCTACATGATGAATCATCAACGCTCAGGGTGGGGACAGACAGCCCATCTCAGTATCGAGCGCAGTTCACAATGCATGTAGACCTATCATCTCATCATGGTAACTGTTTTTATTGTAACAGGTAGGCCTACATTTGCTGCAGCATAGTCTATGCTTCAGTAATATAAAGACCGAATGCGCGTCTAAATTTACTTATATCCATCTGGCTTTTGGGGATCACCTTATTTGTTATTGTAAAGATGTGTATTTTTTTATTGCAGCTGCAGAGTTTTAAAACAGCCTATCACTCGAATATCATTGCTTTAAATCAGTGTATGCGTGAGCACTCCCTCGCAGTCTTTCTCTCTCTCCATCAACTCCATTCAAATTGCATCCAAAATAGATAATCTTGTTCTAGATTGATATGTAGCCCTATACAGTATATACAGTGAGGGAAAAAAGTATTTGATCCCCTGCTGATTTTGTACGTTTGCCCACTGACAAAGAAATGATCAGTCTATAATTTTAATGGTAGGTTTATTTGAACAGTGAGAGACAGAATAACAACAACAAAATCCAGAAAAACGCATGTCAAAAATGTTATAAATTGATTTGCATTTTAATGAGGGAAATAAGTATTTGACCGCTCTGCAAAACATGACTTAGTATTTGGTGGCAAAACCCTTGTTGGCAATCACAGAGGTCAGACGTATCTTGTAGTTGGCCACCAGGTTTGCACACATCTCAGGAGGGATTTTGTCCCACTCCTCTTTGCAGATCTTCTCCAAGTCATTAAGGTTTCGAGGCTGACATTTGGCAACTCGAACCTTCAGCTCCCTCCACAGATGTTCTATGGGACTGGCTAGGCCACTCCAGGACGTTAATGTGCTTCTTCTTGAGCCACTCCTTTGTTGCCTTGGCCGGGTGTTTTGGGTCATTGTCATGCTGGAATACCCATCCATGACCCATTTTCAATGCCCTGGCTGAGGGAAGGAGGTTCTCACCCAAGATTTGACGGTACATGGCCCTGTCCATCGTCCCTTTGATGCGGTGAAGTTGTCCTGTCCCCTTAGCAGAAAAACACCCCCAAAGCATAATGTTTCCACCTCCATGTTTGACGGTGGGGATGGTGTTCTTGGGGTCATAGGCAGCATTACTCCTCCTCCAAACATGGCGAGTTGAGTTGATGCCAAAGAGCTCAATTTTGGTCTCATCTGACCACAACACTTTCACCCAGTTCTCCTCTGAATCATTCAGATGTTCATTGGCAAACTTCAGACGGGCATGTATATGTGCTTTCTTGAGCAGGGGGACCTTGCGGGCGCTGCAGGATTTCAGTCCTTCACGGCGTAGTGTGTTACCAATTGTTTTCTTGGTGACTATGGTCCCACCTGCCTTGAGATCATTGACAAGATCCTCCCGTGTAGTTCTGGGCTGATTCCTCACCGTTCTCATGATCATTGCAACTCCACGAGGTGAGATCTTGCATGGAGCCCCAGGCCGAGGGAGATTGACAGATCTTTTGTGTTTCTTCCATTTGCGAATAATGGCACCAACTGTTGTCACCTTCTCACCAAGCTGCTTGGCGATGGTCTTGTAGCCCATTCCAGCCTTGTGTAGGTCTACAATCTTGTCCCTGACATCCTTGGAGGGCTCTTTGGTCTTGGCCATGGTGGAGAGTTTGGAATCTGATTGATTGATTGCTTCTGTGGACAGGTGTCTTTTATACAGGTAACAAACTGAGATTAGGAGCACTCCCTTTAAGAGTGTGCTCCTAATCTCAGCTCGTTACCTGTATAAAAGACACCTGGGAGCCAGAAATCTTTCTGATTGAGAGGGGGTCAAATACTTATTTCCCTCATTAAAATGCTAATCAATTTATAACATCTTTGACATGCGTTTTTCTGGATTTTTTTGTTGTTATTCTGTCTCTCACTGTTCAAATAAACCTACCATTAGCATTATAGACTGATCATTTCATTGTCAGTGGGCAAACGTACAAAATCAGCAGGGGAACAAATACTTTTTTCCCCTCACTGTAGATGTCCTAGCCTTCAGGTAATAAATTCAATGCAGTATTAGCCTTATATTTAGCTAATTAATAATGGGTTATGCATAATACGTTTCTAACTTATAGCCTCTGTCTCTTGCGCAATATGCATGCACCTGTGCTCTTCTGGACTCTCTTCTTAAAAAACGCTCCTTAGCTCTTGGAGTCCCATGCAGGAAAAGCTAGCGTAGAATAGCTTGCTGGACATCATTTTTTTGTCATTTCTTATACCAATAGACACTTCGAAGAGGGTCACAAGCTTTTGTTAAATACAGCAGCCAATAGAACTCACAGGTAGTTTGAAAGAAGAGTGAACGCGCGATGGCGGTAGGCTATAGCAGTTATTTATTCAGACCCATAACCATTCAGTCTTGGTGAAGGAAAGTGAAAGCATTCTGCGTCTAATTCTAGTCCTATATTATTCAAGGATGTAATTAGAATGACGAAGATAAGATAACTAAACGTATTTAATTTAACTGTTGAAAGCGAGGAAGGAATGAAGCAACAATGGAGAGAGAAAGAGGAGTTAGGCTAATAACATTAGAGGCAATATTATGAAAAGTATATATGCGTCCGCCGACTAATTATACAAATAGGCCCTATTATATTTCAAAATTACACTGAACAAAAATATGAACGCAACATGCAACAATTTCAAAGATTTTACTGAGTTACAGTTCATATAAGGAAATCAGTCAATTGTAAAAAATGAAGTATGCCCTAATCAAATTTGCTAGCCTATACTTACAGTGGGGAAAAAAAGTATTTAGTCAGCCACCAATTGTGCAAGTTCTCCCACTTAAAAAGATGAGAGAGGCCTGTAATTTTCATCAAAGGTACACATCAACTATGACAGACAAAATGAGAAAACAATTTCCAGAAAATCACATTGTAGGATTTTTCATGAATTTATTTGCAAATTATGGTGGAAAATAAGTATTTGGTCAATAACAAAAGTTTCTCAATAGTTTGTTATATACCCTTTGTTGGCAATGACACAGGTCAAACGTTTTCTGTAAGTCTTCACAAGGTTTTCACACACTGTTGCTGGTATTTTGGCCCATTCCTCCATGCAGATCTCCTCTAGAGCAGTGATGTTTTGGGGCTGTCGCTGGGCAACACAGACTTTCAACTCCCTCCAAAGATTTTCTATGGGGTTGAGATCTGGAGACTGGCTAGGCCACTCCAGGACCTTGAAATGCTTCTTACGAAGCCACTCCTTCGTTGCCCGGGCGGTGTGTTTGGGATCATTGTCATGCTGAAAGACCCAGCCACGTTTCATCTTCAATGCCCTTGCTGATGGAAGGAGGTTTTCACTCAAAATCTCACGATACATGGCCCCATTCATTCTTTCCTTTACACGGATCAGTCGTCCTTGTCCCTTTGCAGAAAAACAGCCCCAAAGCATGATGTTTCCACCCCCATGCTTCACAGTAGGTATGGTGTTCTTTGGATGCAACTCAGCATTCTTTGTCCTCCAAACACGACGAGTTGAGTTTTTACCAAAAAGTTCTATTTAGGTTTCATCTGACCATATGACATTCTCCCAATCCTCTTCTGGATCATCCAAATGCACTCTAGCAAACTTCAGACGGGCCTGGATATGTACTGGCTTAAGCAGGGGGACACGTCTGGCACTGCAGGATTTGAGTCCCTGGCGGCGTAGTGTGTTACTGATGGTAGGCTTTGTTACTTTGGTCCCAGCTCTCTGCAGGTCATTCACTAGGTCCCCCAGTGTGGTTCTGGGATTTTTGCTCACCGTTCTTGTGATCATTTTGACCCCACGGGGTGAGATCTTGCGTGGAGCCCCAGCTCGAGGGAGATTATCAGTGGTCTTGTATGTCTTCCATTTCCTAATAATTGCTCCCACAGTTGATTTCTTCAAACCAAGCTGCTTACCTATTGCAGATTCAGTCTTCCCAGCCTGGTGCAGGTCTACAATTTTGTTTCTGGTGTCCTTTGACAGCTCTTTGCTCTTGGCCATAGTGGAGTTTGGAGTGTGACTGTTTGAGGTTGTGGACAGGTGTCTTTTATACTGATAAGTTCAAACAGGTGCCATTAATACAGGTAACGAGTGGAGGACAGAGGAGCCTCTTAAAGAAGAAGTTACAGGTCTGTGAGAGCCAGAAATCTTGCTTGTTTGTAGGTGACCAAATACTTATTTTCCACCATAATTTGCAAATAAATTCATAATAAATCCTACAATGTGATTTTCTGGATTTTTTTTCTCTCAATTTGTCTGTCATAGTTGACGTGTACCTATGATGAAAATTACAGGCCTCTCTCATCTTTTTAAGTGGGAGAACTTGCACAATTGGTGGTTGACTAAATACTTTTTTCCCCCACTGTAACTGTAGGCCACATGTGCTGCACCAGAATCACGTTCTCTCCCTGCTTTACCATGGTTTGAACGATGTGCGTAATTCCAGTCCATATAAAACAGTATAATACAATACAGTACAGTAATACAGTTCACACTAAAAAAAGATTAGCCTACTGGAGCTAGTTTCATTTATTTACCCAAGAGAACATAATAGCTAGCTACATCTATGGGCTTTATATAGCTAGCTACATCTATGGGCTTTTATGTTTTTCTGTCGTGCGTAATGTGCTGTAGCCTATATCAGTGGTGGGAAATGTACCCAATTGTCCTACATGAGTAAAAGTGAAGATACCTTAATAGAAAATGACAAGTAAAAGTGAAAGTCACCCAGTAAAATACTGAGTAAAAGTCTAAAAGTATTAGGTTTTAAATATACTTAAGTATCAAAAGTAAATGTAATTGCTAAAATATAGTTAAAGTATCAAAAGTATAAGTATAAATCATTTCAAATTGCTTATATTAAGCAAACCAAACGGCACCATTTTCTTGTTTTATTCATTTATTTACAGATAGCCAGGGGCACAGTCCAACACTCAGACATATTTTACAAAAGAAGCATGTGTGTTTAGTGAGTCCGCCAGATCAGAGGCAGTAGGGATGACCAGGGATGTTCTCTTGATAAGTGTGTGAATTGGACCATTTTCCTGTCCAGCTAAGCATTGAAAATGTAACGAGTACTTTTGGGTGTCAGGGAAAATGTATGGAGTAAAAAGTACAACATTTTCTTTAGGAATGTAGTGAAGTAAAGTACAGATACCCCAAAAAACTACTTAAGTAGTACTTTAAAGTATTTTTACTTAAGTACTTTACACCACTGGCCTATATCATATAGGTATTGGATAACAGCACAATCATTTTGGCTTTTTGGGGCTTGGGCTCATTAAATGTCTTTAATGTAGGGCTCATAAAATGTATTTCATGTATGGCTCATCAGGCTCAGGTAGCATCAGGCTTGAATTTTCGATCAAAGCTCTAATCAAATCCAGACAAAGGCCTATTTATATTCTTTATAATGCTTTTGCATGACACTTCCGGTTTTGGCGGGAAATACTGGGTTATCCAGGAGAAAAGTGATTTATTCTCGAATGGAACATTTGTAAAATACCGGGAAAATATTCAACCCTACCTGGGATGTATCTCAATAGTCATAAGTGGCCTCCTTTCCTTGTGCCCTTACACCTTCCTCTAATTGGTCCTCTGTAGCTCAGCTGGTAGAGCACGGCGCTTGCAACGCCAAGGTAGTGGGTTTGATCCCCGGGACCACCCATACACAAAAAAAAATCTGCTAAATGGCATATTATTTATTATATTAATATGAAAACACAAGCTAGAACTGCTTGGTGAAAGTAATATGGGGGATGCCTACCAAGTGTTTGCTCTCATCTGTCCATTTATTTTAGGTTAGTGCCGATGGATGGAAGAGAGGAAGCCATTTTAGATAATTGAGATGCATCGCTAGTAAGGGGACCTCCACATTATATCTACATTGTCTCTCCATCTCTATATTCCTTGCATTACTCTTCATGTACTCTCCACAGGCCTTGTACTCTCCCCCTTGCTCCCTCTCTCATTTCCCACTATCTATCCCGCTGGAGGGAACGACTAGGACTTATATTGGGAATGATTGGAATGGCTGGTCCTGTCCATCTGGGGCTTAAATCACAGCTGTGTTTCTGTCAGGCTCCGATGGCGAGGACCCCGCTAACGCGCGCCACGTACGACGGATAGGCCCATATCTCCCATGGAGCCGTGCGACCTCTCATAACTCACTGTACCATTTTGCATGGCAAACGGGCATCTAATGGCGGTCGTACAAGCGCACGTCGTACATTAGGCAGGCATTAAAGACCAAACACGCCTCCGTTGCAGTGATTTAGACCACTGATGAATTGTGGGATAGGGGTATTCATGTTTGGAGGAATGGTGAGCCATAATGACTTTGTTTATTTACATTTACATCATTTAGCAGAAGCTCTTATCCAGAGCGACTTATAAATTGGTGCATTCACCTTATGATAGCCAGTGGGACAACCACTTTACAATTTATTTATTTTATTTTTATATTTTCTTTCTTTTCTTTCTTTCTTTCTTTATATATTATAATTTTTTGTAGGGGGGGGGGATAGAAGGATTACTTTTATACTATCCCAGGTATTCCTTAAAGAGGTAGGGTTTCAAGTGTCTCCGGAAGGTGGTCAGTGACTCCGTTGTCCTGGCGTCGTGAGGGAGCTTGTCCACCATTGGGGTGCCAGAGCAGCGAACAGTTTTGACTGGGCTGAGCGGGAACTGTGCTTCCGCAGCGGTAGGGGGACCAGCAGGCCAGAGGTGGAAGAACACAATGCCCTCGTTTGGGTGTAGGGACTGATCAGAGCCTGAAGGTAAGGAGGTGCCGTTCCCCTCACAGCTCCGTAGGCAAGCACCATGGTTTTGTAGCAGATGCGAGCTTCAACTGGAAGCCAGTGGAGTGTGCGGAGGAGCGGGGTGACGTGAGAGAACTTGGGAAGGTTGAACACCAGACGGCTGCAGCGTTCTGGATGAGTTGTAGGGGTTTAATGGCACAGGCAGGGAGCCCAGCCAACAGCGAGTTGCAGTAATCCAGACGGGTGATGACAAGTGCCTGGATTAGAACCTGTGCCGCTTCCTGTGTAAGGTAGGGTCGTACTCTGCGAATGTTGTAGAGCATGAACGTACAGGATCGGGTCACCGCTTTGATGTTAGCGGAGCACGACAGGGTGTTGTCCAGGGTCACGCCAAGGTTCTTTGCACTCTGGGAGGAGGACACAACGGAGTTGTCAACCGTGATGGCGAGATCATGGAGCAGGCAGTCCTTCCCCCGGGAGGAAGAGCAGCTCCGTCTTGCCGAGGATCAGCTTGAGGTAGTGATCCGACATCCACACTGATATGTCTGCCATGCATGCAGAGATGTGATTCGCCACCTGGTTATCAGAAGGGGGAAAGTATATCATTACATAATTAGCCACCACTTAACTTAGCAACAGCCCCCCCCCCCCCCCCCCCCCTAGTTCATTTATTTAAAAAATAAGGTGTATTGTGGGTAATTAACCTGCGCCTGTGTTCTCTCATCTGATCTAAATAGGTCATCAAAGGCGGATGGAGGAGATGCGCGCTAGCAATGTGTACACGGTAAACATGTACTTAGAATGAATCACTTGATTAATGTTTAAAGTATACTAAATGACGTCCCTATGGTATTCCATCTCACCACACACAAACAAGCCTTATCACATTATCCCCCCTCCATCTACTACACTTGTCTATGTAGCTGTATCAGTGGAGGCTGCTGAGGGGCTCATAATAATGGCTGGAATGGATCGAATGGAATGGCATTAAACCATGTGTTTTTATGTATTTGACACCATTCCACCTACTCCGCTCCAGCCATTACCATGAGCCCGTCCTCCCCAATTAAGGTGGCACCAACCTCCTGTGGCTGTAGCCAATGTGGAATTAGTAGTTTGTAGTTAGTTAGTTGAACTAAGTAGTTATTAAGACTTATCTAGCTTAATTTTTTATGTTGTCCATTAAACTCTACAAATGCTGTAGATGTATTTACTGTACCATAGCGATTAGAGAGCCGCTCCCTCCGTAATAAACACTGTCACATTAAAATAGTGCTGTTGCTCCTCCAGCTATAGTCAGTTGTACTAATGGGAACGGCTTTGGAATCTCGCATTTGGCAGGAGGGAGCCGATGCTGCCTCTGTGTCCTCTGCTCTCCTCCCAAATTCCTGTTGATGGATCTGTTCATTTAACATTAGCCCCGAGCCTGGCGAGGATAAGCAGCAGCCTCTAAAAATACCCCTTTTGTGATATTGGCGCTGAAAAAACAGATGGGTGAAATCGCATTCAAAATGGATACCATTCATCTACTCTCCATACTATACACTACTGGCCCATGGTGCACGCAAGCCACGCCAATACTAACGAACGTATAATGCTTTCCTTCCCTCCCCTCCGCCTGAAATATTGATATTCATGTGGAAATGCTACCCTTCATAAACATAATAGCATAAACAAATTGGGGATTTGATTCGGGGCCAAAGAAACGGTGGCGAGAGGCGCTTTTGGCAAACTCACGAGTCAACATCTGCACGTCTCAGCGCAGCATGATGAGCGCTTTACTCTGTGTCAATCAGAGTGCATTTGCAGAGCGAGAGGGCGATGCGGTAATAAATCTATAAGCCGGGTTGTCATAGAAACAGTGTGAGGTGCCCGTGCCATGTAAAGTTTTAATTGTCATAAAAGGAAACCCTCTGGAATCAAACGTCAACAATTAACTGGGCTGAGCCGGGTGCTGCTAAAATGAAGGGCTTTTGAGTCTCCCATTAATGAAGCTTGTATCATGGGGAAAGAACAAGGATATGTCACTGTTGAAGGGATTTATTTTCCACCCCAGAAGAATGATTTGCATTTATATAGCGCCTTTTTTCTAACTGATAGTGCTTTGCATTGCATGAGGGGAATTCACAGCACTCCTTCAGTCACCAATGTGTAGCACCCACCTGGGGGATGCACTCTTGTCATTTTGCACCAGAATGCTCACGATACACATTTTCTCAAAGAGGAGGTTAGGAAAAAGATCACTCTAATTTATAAATAACATTCTCCAAACCCAGCACCACAGTCTGCAAAATCCTTGCCTGTGGTACTGGGTTTGGAGAATGCTAGTTCTGCTTTCTTATGGAGATATTATTCAGTTCTCTACTCCCGTCTTCGCTCTGCTTCTCTAAGTGAGACGAAAAAGGAGTGAGATGTGGTCACTCGCTCATGTCTAAGAAGACCTTGGAGGAACCAGTGCTCCCGGTGGGACTGACAGAGCAGCCTTGATAGATAGGTTACCCTGGCAGACAGGCCCAGACAAGAACCAAGACACCATGACGGCACTAAACCATGTACACTAAAGGAATCGTATAACATAGAGTTATAGAGTTAGAGTTATATGATCAGATGTATTCCATCAGGGCCATTCGCTAATGCGTTATCACTAGTATTGCTACAACAGATGATAGTGATGATGTAGGCCTATAATCAGGTCTAAGTTGATTGTGGAGGTCATTTTATGCAATAAAAGAAAATAGGGAATATGGACAAAAACATTGAGGAATCCTAAACCAACCCCCAGCCCCTAACCTACGGCACCTGTGTAGATCTGAGAGGATTGGAATCCTAAACCAACCCCCAGCCCCTACCCTGAGGCACCTGTGTATATCTGAGAGGATTGGAATCCTAAACCAACCCCCAGCCCCTACCCTGAGGCACCTGTGTAGATCTGAGAGGATTGGAATCCTAAACCAACCCCCAGCCCCTACCCTGAGGCACCTGTATAGATCTGAGAGGATTGGAATCCTAAACCAACCCCCAGCCCCTACCCTGAGGCACCTGTGTAGATCTGAGAGGATTGGAATCCTAAACCAACCCCCAGCCCCTACCCTGAGGCACCTGTGTAGATCTGAGAGGATTGGAATCCTAAACCAACCCCCAGCCCTTACCCTGAGGCACCTGTGTAGATCTGAGAGGATTGGAATCCTAAACCAACCCCCAGCCCCTACCCTGAGGTACCTATGTAGATCTGAGAGGATTGGAATCCTAAACCAACCCCCAGCCCCTACCCTGAGGCACCTGTGTAGATCTGAGAGGATTGGAATAGGTCTGAGTAGTATGATAATTGCCCCATTTTCGTTAAGGGCCTACGAGGAAATGGGAAGGGGTCAATTTGAGAGCAAATGTGTCTTTTGGTCAAAACAAATGGAATTACCTATGAAAATGGAATTGACATCATGTGACAGAAAACCCTCATTAATTTATTCTCAAAAGACCACACTCTCCGTGCGTTATATCCAACACAATGTGACACAAATGGTGTAGTAGAGACACCTCCCTGAAGCCTTTTCTGTCCCCCACCCACCGTTCGTTCTCACATAAGATCATTCATTCATTTCGGTGACCGTCAAACCGGCTGCGACAGACGTAATTCCAACAGCCGGGCGTCAACGTGAAGGGGTACATTTTGATTAATATGCCCCACAGCGGTTCCACAGCAAAGGAGCCTCTCAGCCTTACACACCGTACGGTTGGTATAACCCCCAGTGTCTTAACCCCCAGTGTCTTCATCTGTGTAATGAGCTGGAGGGCTGTACTCTACTCGTTCGATCTCTCCATATGTGTCTGTCCCATGGGTTGGGGAAAGCAAGAAAGAAAACATTTGTTAATTAGGCTGAATTGAGTTTGTTAATTCTAATCCTGGCGACTGCTAGCGTTGCTTGTCAGACCAATGACCTGTGCGAAAGTATTAATTGCAATTCCTTAGTTATACATCTTAATTAACTTCCAAAAACAGCCTTTTTTTAAATTTATAGCCGCAATAGTTTTTTGTGAAATACAGCGGGCGTGTGTGAAATGTTTTCCAATTAAACAGGAGATTAAACGTTTGAGACGCTGAATCAAAAGCGATAAATAAAACAGCAGGGGAAGGCGTTATGGTATTCTCCGAGATTAAAGTGAAATAATAATAATTGCAAAAACATAATTTTGTGAACACAATGGTTAAGACAGACTACATCTGGAATGCCTTGAATACTAGTGATGAAGAAACAAAACAGACATACAGAGGTGAATTCAGAATACGTGGGAAACATTTTTCATTTCCGTCTTCTGTAACCACTTTCGACATTTAACCAATTTAACCAACATTTCTGAAATCCTCAAGATGTTTCCTAATCACACCAACCAAAACAAAAGGAGGCATGACTCACCCTTTTGAGTACACTAAGTCAAAACCATATTTTCAGTTCACATTTGTAGACTGGGACAGCAGGTTAGATAAACTGGGACACCCTTATTATAGTCCTAATTGTACCCCAATGACAATTCAATTACATGTTGTGTTATTAGGAAACATCGGAGGATTTTAGAAATGTATCATGTATTGGGCTAATATGTTGGATAGATGTCTGAAGAGGTTACAGAGGACGGAAATGCTAAAAGTTTTCTGAATTCACTCAAATAACAGTACTAATAACAGTATTAATAACAGTACTAATAACCTTATTAATAACTGTACTAATAACCATATTAATAACAGTAGTAATAACAGTAGTAATAACAGTACTAATAACTGTACTAATAACCATATTAATAACAGTACTAATAACCATATTAATAACCGTATTAATAACCATATTAATAACAGTAGTAATAACAGTAGTAATAACAGTACTAATAACTGTACTAATAACCATATTAATAACCGTATTAATAGCAGTACTAATAACAGTACTAATAACAGTACTACAAGAAAACATTTACAGGACATAGTACTACAGGAACCAGTGTCCTACCTAACCTAAGTACAGGGGTACCTAATGTAAACTGGATCTCTTTCCTCCATTGGAAAAGCCTATAAGACTGTCTGAATTTAGCTACTCCATGCTGTCTTACTTTAGCTAGCTATTGTTGGTAAAGCTCGATAACTGAAAACAATACAGAATTACTCAATTTAAACATAATATTGGCAACTTTTTGATGTATTTTGATGCACCAGTACATAGTATGCACATTTACATCACAATTTGGCACTGTACATTATTTATGACAGTTTTATAACCTTAACATCAAAACAGAAAAAAAGCTATGTCACTGATCTTACTATGTGCTTCGCGGGGTGAGCTTCCTGTTTGAAGCTAGCTCTGCCCCCATCTATGATGTCACATCAACATCATAGATCACATCAAGTGATGTGAATTTGATCGTGTGGTTTCTCTGCAGGAGCTTAGTAACAGTAGTTTTTATTTTCTCTTGTCAGACCAAAAAATAAATGCATCAGGATTAAGCTGCCCCATTTTATATGATGCCCCACTCTTTCTGAATTCACCCTACATCAATATATAATGTATGAGAGGAGTACTATTTCAATATTCATCAATAAGTGATCAACACATATGTTGTGTACATAGTCTCTCTGAGGCGTGCAACACACACACACACACACACACACACACACACACACAGTTTACACACACACACTTACACAAGTTTTAATGTCGTATAGAGCTGGTCTTCTATTTTACAAGCTTTATTAAGAGCTGTCATTTTATTGTGAGGAACTGCAGTGTTCTCAGACATTTGTTCTGTTTTGTCCTCTGTGAGTGATCCATCAGTTGTGGCTTTGAGGCTGACCAATAACAAAAAAGCCCTTTTTGCCTGTCTATGGTCACCTGTGGATTGTTCACCACCATAACCACAAAGGCTCCAGCAGCAAGTCAAAGACGCTGTAGAACCACAGCAGGTGAGTCTCTCTCTTAAAGCACCACTTAAACATCTTCATCGCCATGCATGTGAAAACAGATGATGACAGAGTATAATGCTATGTTTAGGATCCTGATTTATTTCCCTCAGCCCAGATCCTTCAATGAACAGCAAAAAGCTACAAGAGGAGCCAATTAAACGTGCATAATCAAGTGTGCCAAAACGTTTGCCATGTGCTTTTTGATGTAATCATCACTCTGTGGATGTGTCATACTGTATAAATAAAGGCTTTCTATCATCCTCAAGCTAAGAGTAGGCCCGCCTTAGTTTCATATATGCAATTTGCAAGTTTTATCCAAGGTGGCTTACAGTAGAGAGAGTACATTTTTAGTATATGTGTCCCCTGCTGAATTCGAACCCACAATCCTGGTATTGCTAGTGCCACGCTCTTACCAATTGACTCACACAGGATGTTATCACTTCTTTATTTAAACCTTTATTAAGCCATATCTCTTTAAGAGACAATTATGTTCTACAATAACGACTTGGTTGAAGTTCTCTGGAATTATGAACTGACACGAATAGACCCTTTACCCAAGAGCACTTTCAGATGCTGTTGTCACAGTCTAAGCACCCATACACCACTCCTCCGCTCCTCTGTCTGTGTTTTCAGAAATGACTGAGGACTTTTGACCATGAAGTTTTAGTACTCCGACACCTCGCAGACGAATGAGAGATGGCAACGGGTGAGGAACACGGTGATGCGAGGAAGCCAAATTGTTTTAGATGCGAGATCAAAACGAGAGTGAGACGGAGGGCAACCTTAACGCGTCCTGACACTCAGACAGCAGAGGAGGCACCAGGAATTTTTGGCGGGTGTGAGAGGGGGGCACAACCAGAATTACACCACTCAAATACTGAAGAGATATCTCCCTGTGAGTGGTTTGGCCTGTAAAGAGAGGCTTTGGCCCGAATAGGAGATATGGGATCACTTCCTATCTTACTCTGCTTAGTTGCCAAATTGTGTCGGATAGGTTAACGTCGATTTGTCTACTTGTTTGAGTATTTTTAAGAACGTCACTTTTACAGACACTCTTGGAACCATCTAGAAACGCTCTCAGAACTCTGTTGGGAGGCTCCTTGAATGTTGAAGCTTTTATCAATGAAAAAAAAATATCATCAGAAAGATGCTGGAACATTCATCCTTGACTAAGAAAACATTCCAACAACGTTCAGGGTATATTCTCTCCATAGCTCTCAACTGAACAGTAACTTGACAAAAACATTCTGGGAACATCACCCGTTAGATGGAGAACTGTTTCAACGACCTGATCGATAAAGACAGCAGCTTTAGCTGGTTCCCATAGGGCAGTGCATATACATCACTGCTCTCTGTTTGGTGATCAGAGGGTCTTGCACACTGATTGATGATGATTGATAGTCTCCAAGTCCTCCCATCAGTGTAAAGGCTGACAGCTGATGGAGAATGGAGAGGTGGATCAAGGGCATTGGTAGAAACAAGGACAACAAAACCACAGTTACATTTTATTGTATCATTTATTTAACATGTATTTTACCAGGTTAGTCTCTTTGAGCGGTATTTCTCCAACAAGAGAAACCTTTGCCATTGTAGCAGCACAAGTTATGCTGAATAAAATAGAAAACATTTTATTTATTCAACTTGAACAATAGTATGAATATGATTAGAAAAATAGGCCTACAGTTTAACGCTGACGTACTGGTTGAAATTCCACTCCTGGTAATTGTACGGAGTATTATTGATTATTTGACTTTGATGGAAGTGGCTGTAGTCAGCAGTAGCTCCATTGTGACTCTAAAGCTAAAGGCTGGCTGCAGGCACCAACCACACAGCAATATTGAAGCAGCAGCATCCCTGAACTGTGTGATTCAAACCCACTAGGGCCAGAAATAACCATGTCACGATTATCCTATACCGCAGGGCCTGTAGGAAGGCAGAGTGGCGTAGTGGTCTAAGGCTCTGCATCGCAGTGCTAGCTGAGCCACTAGAGATCCTGGTTCGAATCCAGGCTCTGTCGTAGCCGGCCGCGACCGGGAGACCCATGGGGCGGCGCACAATTCGTCCAGGGTAGGGGAGGGAATGGCCGGCAGGGATGTAGCTCAGTTGGTAGAGCATGGCGTTTGCAACGCCAGGGTTGTGGGTTCGATTCCCATGGGGGGCCAGTATGAAAAAAATTATGAATGCACTCACTAACTGTAAGTCGCTCTGGATAAGAGCGTCTGCTAAATGACTGTAATGTAAATATAAGTGGATGGAAACTGACTGTTTCAGCTGATCTTGAATGACTTGTCTTGCTCATAGGCCAAGTGATTGTGTCACCCACCCACCCAGCAAATAGAAATGTAATGGTGGGTTCTAGCCTGGAGACCCAACATTGAATTGCAGCGGATTCAACGTTGGGCATAAATGAGCGTTTGGATCAGGAAAGTTTCCACTCACAACCTCTACAGGCCAGAATGTTAGGTAACAGTCTATTTTAACTTACTTTACCGGTTGACCGTGCTGTTGGTCCTTTTGGAGGTAGGAATGTGAGACAATATATCCACAGGAAAGTAGAATTACATCAACCTTTCAAAGCACTGGTAGTGCATTCAGATTTCTATCACCCGACGCATGCGCAGAACCATGTAAAGACGTGCACGAGCTTGGCAAGTATGCATGCAACTCATGAATGTATTTCTATCTTGTGCACATGACTCAGGTGATAGAAATCGAAAACACACTACCAGCGCTTTGAAATTGTTTTGTAATTATACTTTCCTGTTGATATATTGTCTCACATTCCTATCTGCAAAAGGACCAACCGCACAGACAACCGGTAAAGTAAGTTAAAATATGATTTTATTCCACATGGCTTGTAGAGGTCATGAGGAAACTTTCCTGATCCAAACGCTCATTTATGCCCGACGTAGAATTCAATGAAATTCCACATCGGGATCCAGGCTAGGTGGGTTCAAGCCTGGTACTTGGCTTTCTACTGGTTATTATTATGCAACTGAGAGCTTGTGGTGATTGATTGTAATCAGGAATGTGATGTTTTAAATCTATGGTTTTGATCAATAACATCAAGTTATGAACTCAAAACTTCAACATAAATTGATTTCACCTGTTGGGAGGACCGGCAGAGCACTCTCTGTTCCTGGCTTCCTCTCCAGTGCAAACTGATCACGAGTTCCAATCAGTGTTCAATTACAGTCAATCAGTTTCAGGTGTGTCAGGCTTGATTGCACACCTGATTGCAGGCCTGATTCCCCCAATCCTATGCAGCTGGAGAGTGGTGGCCGGTAGAGATACTGCAGGGTAATGTAGTCCTTTGACGAGGGCAACGGCAGCCATCTTGTAGTGCTGCCCCCTTGTGAGACCATTGATTAATTACATTGCACAAACGTGAAGATAGAAATAGTATGTAGAGAACAGATGTTTTTCTTCTGAATCCACATTAATTCCATCATTTTCCAATGCCATGTGAGAGTATCCCTGGCAGTGTCCAAATAATTTTTAATGGTACTATTTTCTTGTCAATTATTTATTGAAGTCAATATCAATACATCTGGTTGATTCTAATAAACCAAGCCCTGAGTTCTGAGTCCTTCGGATGTTTTGTGTGACAGGAATGTGAGTTCAAACATATTCTGGCATTTAATAACTATAAGATGCTGTCAAGGCTCTGAAACGTCTCAGACCATATGTACAATGGTCACCAACCTGGCAATGACAAGTCCCATCTCTGCAATCTCTTGCTATGTATAACATCACCTCAACATTATGCTAATGTGAGCTCTTAAGTAATGACATGCCGTAGCCGTAGCCTCTAAAGATCTTGAGTGGCTCAAAGAGTGTGTGATATCACAAACACAATTATCAGGCTCCTAACCATCTGGAGTCAAAGCACATCATTAGAACCTATATCAATAACTATGGATTGACTGTTTGCATTTGAAAGTTTAGAAGGGAAGTCAGCCCACTGCGTCCAGACGTCAGTTAGTTCAACATCTAGTTTTCAACTAATGTGAATTCAATGTGAAATCAACAAAAAATGTCAACATGTCATTGGATTTAGGTTAAAAGTTGGGTGAAAAAAGACTAAATGCTGCAATATGTTTAAATAAATAAATAATTAACGCAGCAATAAAAAACCTGCACTGTAACTTTTTGGGAGACCCGACCAAATTCACATAGAATTGTGAGTTATTGATCTATTCAAATTGAAAGCAAGTCTAAGAAGCTGTAGATCTGTTCTATGTGTGCTATTTCTTTGCTTCCCATTCTTACATTTTGTTTTTGTTTATTTTACTTTCGGGTTTTGTACACCAGCTTCAAACAGCTGAGAATGTATTGGAAAAAATGTATTGAAAAAATTATTTCACAGCGGTTTAGATGGTTCAATGACTCTCTACACATTGCTTGTTTTGTCACATAAATGGAAATTAGGCAAACTATTAGAATTTTAGCAACCAGGAAATGGCGGAGCGATATCTGCATATTTCACCTTTAAGTTGATGATTTTTTGCAAATCGAATCAGTTTTCCATGTTGATTCAAAGTCATCACTGATTTTTTTTATTGAAATTACGTGGAAACAACGTTGATTCAACCAGTTTTTGCCCAGTGGGTCCCCCCTCTTTGAGTCGGTGAGTTGTAGGTTTAAATCCCACTATCTATTTCTGTATCCATCTGTCACTATTTCACTAACTTGACATTTTGAGAGATTTTATGACTGTGACGGTTGGGCCTTGATATCGTCAAAGCTATGGAATGGATCAGCTGGTTAGTGCTGTTGTGTATTCTCAGGCCTTTGTGAGTGATGTCCTTGAGATGGAGGTTCATTGCCAATTCTAGGTGAGAGAGATGCTGGAGGAGTTTGGCTGCGGACTACTGAACCCTTCACCAATGTGAAAATACAGAATATACTTTGGGCATCAAAGTCAAGTACATGTTCTTACCATATTCACCTGTTGCAATAGTCCTTGGGTCGGGAACAAGTGTATGTCAAAAACCTTCAAGCTTCAACAGGTTCTATTGTCAATACAAGACCACGATAATATATTATTTTACACTCCCTGGTTTTGAACCTTGAGTCAGTTATTGCAGATGATAGCAAAACACAAAACACTCTCTAGAGCTGTGAGAGAAACTGCTCCACCATTTAGATTTTAAACAATCCATTCTGACTGTCATACTGCAGCTTGATGGTGCTAATTACAGGGTATAACTCTCATGGAAGAGTGGCATTTCCAAGAAAGATGGCTGCAATTATTGTGGTGATGGTGATGACAGTACTTACCTTCTGAGCTACTGCCCATTCCAAGAGCTAGGGCCCGATTCAATCAGATTCACTTTAGCCGACATTCGCATAGCAGTTGCTTTGGCGTGTCGGAGGTGGAACTACTTTAGAGCTGTCAAATCCACAAGCAGCTCAGTGTGTTAAGGCCAGTTAAGACTATCACGGACACTGTCATTGGATGCAACGAAACCACACCTGACTATAATCCGACAAATCCCATGCAGCTGCGTTAGAAAACATGCATTAGCCTAACATCAATGGGTTGACATTTGAGAGTCAATATTTCTAACATCGATAGAGCCTACACTGTCTAGTGCCGTTTGTGACTTCTAATGCAGTAGGGATACTAAGGACGAGAGTGGTTGGTGAAACCCAAGAGCAGCCGCTCACCAATTTGTCAGCTCATACCGCAGTTACACCTCCAACGTTATCAAAACATCAGCTATGTAGATCCGGCCATTGAATACAGGCCTTAATGCTTTGTTATACAGTAGTTAAACAATAGCTACAGGCTGATTTCTATACATCACTTAGATGGGCTTTGTCCCAAATGTCACCCTATTCTCTACATAGTGCACTAGAGGATAGGGTGCCATTTGGGACACAATCAATGGTATCTGTTTCATGAGTCATGTTTTAACCCTACTGTTAAGTAAACAACACTAGAATTACGTCAGTGTGACTCCAGTGTTCTAAAGGATGTGGGTGCTTTTGAAATCAGAAGAAATGCTAGATGGCTACTGTGTATTTGTATAACATTGAAAGGACATGCTGATCATTCCTTTGTATAACATTGAAAGGACATGCAGATCATTCCTTTGTATAACATTGAATTCTTCTTTATTGCAGAATTAATCAACAAACAAAAGTACATTTGTCTTAGTAATGAGCAATGTTAGAGGCTTGAGAGCTTTTAATTGTTTCTATCAGTGTATATACTGTATCTCTGAGTGTCTGTATGAGTGCATGTGCATATTTATGTACAGTACAATTATCAGATGTAGAAGAGTGTATGATGAAATGGTATATCTGACCATGTGTGTTAATCTCTACTTTAAGTATGAGTGTGTTTATGAGTAAGTGAATGAGCAAGCTTGCATGTGTGTGTGTGTGTGTGTGTGTGTACATGCATACATGCCTGCATGGGTGCGTCCCCCAGTGTGTGTGTGTGTCTAAACTCCCTCCCCCCTGTTCTCCCTAGACAGGAGTGTCATTCCTGCTTAAGCCAGTCTGAGCTCAGCCCTAAGTGAGTAGTGGCTGGCCCCCTAGTTCCGAGCCTAAATGGCTGGCTGAGTGGCGGTAATTGCTTCCCACCCTGTCAGTTCCTTCTTGGAGCAGCCACAGCGAATGATCGCCGGGCCGAAGCAGCATGGCCGACGTTGGGCCACACACATTGCCTGGCCAGGCCGGGGCAAGCCGTCCCCTCTGTCCTGTCTGAGAAACCAACGGGCCCCTAATGCGTTCAGAAAACGGCCGAAGACATCCAAGGGGTCAATTTCAGACGATGAGACGCGGCGCTGGGAGAAAAGAAACGTTTACTTATTTAAACTGAAAGGTCGTTAGCGGAGAGACGCAAGGGGTCTTTGACAAATGGAGTCAGGGCCACTTAACGTTCCATTCTTTGAGAGAGGAGGTATTTAAGAGAAGAAAAAAACAGAAAATGGCTTTAACGTCTACATTCAGCTGGTCAGTGCAGTGCATTTTAAGCGAGAGAAAAAAGCTTATTTCTTCCTATTTTCATGCACTGCAGTTCGTTTTACATAACCAATGCATGACGCACCAAAGAAAACAAGATGGCATATGTTACTTTATATACATCACACTAAACACAGAGCCCACAGAGAGAGTCGACACCCTTTAGGCTAAAGAGTGACTAAATTCCTCACCAATAGTCCATCTCCATATGAAAGTCTGATTTTGATTCTTCCAGTTCCAGCTCTGGCAGCTGTTTGTGTAGATAAACAGAAGGAGAGAGTGTAACCTCGGAGGACGCTAGGCTATTGAGTAAAACGCTTGCGTGACTCCCTCTCCTCCCCACCCCCTCCACTCTCTATTCTGCTTTCTCAGTACATCTCGCCCTGGGGGGGCGCGAGAGCACAGCTGGCACGCGGGACTATCCCAACTGATTCCACGCTAACGGACACGCCACACGCTAAAACGCACATGAAGCGGGTTGGCGGGTGGCGCTCTCGGTCACATGTGAGGGGACACGTGTGTGTGTGTGTGTGTGAATCTATGGGTGTGTGGTCACCGTCACTGCAGGGGGTTAATCAGAAGAACACGCTCCGTTCACAGGGGCCCATGTTGAGGAGGCAAATGTGTCCTTTGCTCAAAGTGCAAATCGGAGAGATGTAAAATGAGGTGATAACCAGGGTGTTTAAATGTAAAGGGGGAGGGAGAAGGGAAGGAAAGAAGCCCTCTCTCTCTCCTAGTGGCGTCTCTGGGGAACTCTTTCCCTTCATCAAAGGCTCCTCTTAAAATGAGATGACTAAGACTGGAGCTGTGACGCTGTGAAACCTGCTGTGGCGGCTCTGTGGAGTCGGATAATATGTCTCTCTTACGCAAGCACACACACACACACACACACACGCGCACACACACACACACACACACACACACACACACACACACACACACACACAGACGCACTCTCTCTTCAGAGATTCCTTTAGATGAGAGGGAGAAGGCATGTGCACTCCAACAATGCATTTAAAAAAACATCATTACAGGGAAACGACTCCCTCCATGTTTGGAGACGCTACAGCTGCCTGAGGTTGCTTTGAAAGCAGCAGAGGAAGAAATGCATCAATAAACAAGGTTATTGTATGTTGTCAAAGGTTAATCAAGGTTATCATAGTATAGCTGTACAAACTGAAATGGATTGTGTACGAGAGCGTCAATAACATATTATGGTTGGAAATCAGGTGCGCTAGATTAGGGTTGGTGTGGAAACCTACCTGACAGTAGCTCTCCAGGAACAGGGTTGGAGAGCCCTGGTCTATCTCATGGGAAGAGCATGTGTTCATAATGTTTTATACACTCAGTGTGTATATATACAGTTGAAGTCGGAAGTTTACATACACTTAGGTTGGAGTCATTCAAACGTTAACAAACTATAGTTTTGGCAAGTCGGTTAGGACATCTACTTTGTGCATGACACATGTCATTTTTCCAAAAATTGTTTACAGACAGATTATTTCACTTATAATTGTCACGCCCTGACTCAGAGGACGCTTATATGTTGAGTCAGGGTGTGTATATTCCTTGTTGTGATTTTCTATGTTGTATTTTCTATGTTTAGATCTAGTATGTCTAGATCTATGTTGGCCGGTGTGGTTCCCAATCAGAGGCAGCTGTCGCTCGTTGTCTCTGATTGGGGACCATACTTAGGCAGCCTATTGGCACTAGTGGGTTGTGGGATCTTGTTCCGTGTAAGGTATGTTGTGTTGCGTTGCGTTGCCTTGGACTTCACGTTTCGTTTAGTTTGTTGTTTTGTCGCTTGTTTATTCATTTAAATAAACATGTACGTATATCACGCTGCGCCTTGGTCTGACCCGTCTATGAACGAGCGTGACAATAATTCACTGTATCACAATTCCAGTGGGTCAGAAGTTTACATACACTAAGTTGACTGTGCCTTTAAACAGCTTGGAAAATTCCAGAAAATGTTGTCATGGCTTTAGAAGCTTCTAATAGGCTAATTGACATCCTTTGAGTCAATTGGAGGTGTACCTGTGGATGTATTTCAAGGCCTACCTTCAAACTCAGTGCCTCTTTGCTTGACATTGGGGGAAATCAAAAGAAATCAGCCAAGACCTCAGAAAAATAATTGTAGACCTCCACAAGTCTGGTTCATCCTTCGGAGCAATTTCCAAACACCTGAAGGTACCACGTTCATCTGTACAAACAATAGTATGCAAGTATAAACACCATGGGACCACGCAGCCGTCATACCGCTCAGGAAGGAGACGTGTTCTGTCTCCTGGAGATTAATGTACTTTGGTGCGGAAAGTGCAAATCAATCCCAGAACAACAGCAAAGGACCTTGTGAAGATGCTGGAGGAAACAGGTACAAAACTATCTATATCCACAGTAAAACGAGTCCTATATCGACATAACCTGAAAGGCCGCTCAGCAAGGAAGAAGCCACTGCTCCAAAACCGCCATAAAAAAGCCAGACTACAGTTTGCAACTGCACATGGGGACAAAGATCGTACTTTTTGGAGAAATGTCCTCCGGTCTGATGAAACAAAAATAGAACTGTTTGGCCATAATAACTATCGTTATGTTTGGAGGAAAAAGGGGGTTGCTTGCAAACCGGAGAACACCATCCCAACTGTGCTGTGGGGGTGCTTTGCTGCAGGAGGGACTGGTGCACTTCACAAAATAGATGGCATCATGAGGAAGGAAAATTATGTGGATATATTGAAGCAACATCTCAAGACATCAGTCAGGAAGTTAAAGCATGGTCGCAAATGGGTCTTCCAAATGGACAATGAACCCAAGCATACTTCCAAAGTTGTGGCAAAATGGCTTAAGGACAACAAAGTCAAGGTATTGGAGTGGCCATCACAAAGCCCTAACCTCAGTCCTGTAGAAAATGTGTGGGCAGAACTGAAAAAGCGTGTGCGAGCAAGGAGGCCTACAAACCTGACTCAGTTACACCAGCTCTGTCAGGAGGAATGGGCCAAGATTCACCCAACTTATTGTGGGAAGCTTGTGGAAGGCTACCCGAAACGTTTGACCCAAGTTAAACAATTTAAAGGCAATGCTACCAAATACATTTACATTTTTAAATTTTTAGTCATTTAACAGACGCTCTTATCCAGAGCAACTTAGTTAGTGAGTGCATACATTTTTCATACAAATACTAATTGAGTGTATGTAAACTTCTGACCCACTGGGAATGTGATGAAAGAAATAAAAGCTGAAATAAATAATTCTCTCTACTATTATTCTGACATTTCACATTCTTAAAATAAAGTGGTGATCCTAACTGACCTGAGACAGGGAATTTTTACTAGGATTAAATGTCAGGAATTGTGAAAAACTGAGTTGAAATGTAGTTGGCTAAGGTGTATGTAAACTTCCGACTTCAACTGTATATATATATATATATATATACACAGAAAATACACACACAGTGAGTATACCAAACATTTTGCCCCCAGAACAGCCTCAATTCATCAGGGCAAGGACTCTATAAGGTGTCGAAAGCGTTCCACAGGGATGCTGGTCCATGTTTACTCCAATGATTCCCACAGTTGTGTCAAGTCGGCTGGATGTCCTTTGGGTGGTGGGCCATTCTTGACACACTTGGCAAACTGTTGAGCGTGAAAAACCCAGTAGCATTGCAGTTCTTGACACAAACCGGTGTGTCTGGCACCTACTACCATACCCCATTCAAATGCACTTAAATATTTTGTCTTGCCCATTCACCCTCTGAATGGCAAACATACACAATCCATCTCAATTGTCGCAATTGTCTCCTCCCCTACATCTACACGGATTGAAATGGATTTAACAAGTGACATCAATAAGGGATCATAGCTTTAACTTGGATTCACCTGGTCAGTCAAAGTTGTACAGTGAGGGAAAAAAGTATTTGATCCCCTGCTGATTTTGTATGTTTGCCCACTGACAAAGACATGATCAGTCTATAATTTTAACGGTAGGTTTATTTGTGAGAGACAGAATAACAACAAAAAACGCATGTCAAAAATGTTATAAATTGATTTGCATTTTAATGAGGGAAATAAGTATTTGACCCCTCTGCAAAACATGACTTAGTACTTGGTGGCAAAACCCTGGTTGGCAATCACAGAGGTCAGACGTTTCTTGTAGTTGGCCACCAGGTTTGCACACATCGCAGGAGGGATTTTGTTCCACTCCTCTTTGCAGATCTTCTCCAAGTCATTAAGGTTTCGAGGCTGACGTTTGGCAACTCAAACCTTCAGCTCCCTCCACAGATTTTCTATGGGATTAAGGTCTGGAGACTGGCTAGGCCACTCCAGGACCTTAATGTGCTTCTTCTTGAGCCACTCCTTTGTTGCCTTGGCCGTGTGTTTTGGGTCATTGTCATGCTGGAATACCCATCCACGACC
The DNA here is from genome assembly GCF_964263955.1 of Coregonus lavaretus. Classification (NCBI taxonomy): domain Eukaryota; kingdom Metazoa; phylum Chordata; class Actinopteri; order Salmoniformes; family Salmonidae; genus Coregonus; species Coregonus lavaretus. The sequence goes on from NC_140000.1 coordinate 51,374,938, forward strand.
CATTTTCAATGCCCTGGCTGAGGGAAGGAGGTTCTCACCCAAGATTTGACGGTACATGGCCCCGTCCATCGTCCCTTTGATGCGGTGAAGTTGTCCTGTCCCCTTAGCAGAAAAACACCCCAAAGTGTAATGTTTCCACCTCCATGTTTGACGGTGGGGATGGTGTTCTTGGGGTCATAGGCAGCATTCCTCCTCCTCCAAACATGGCAAGTTGAGTTGATGCCAAAGAGCTCCATTTTGGTCTCATATGACCACAACACTTTCACCCAGTTCTCCCCTGAATCATTCAGATGTTCATTGGCAAACTTCAGACGGGCCTGTATATGTGCTTTCTTGAGCAGGGGGACCTTGCGGGCGCTGCAGGATTTCAGTCCTTCATGGCGTAGTGTGTTACCAATTGTTTTCTTGGTGACTATAGTCCCAACTGCCTTGAGCTCATTGACAAGATCCTCCCGTGTAGTTCTGGGCTGATTCCTCACCGTTCTCATGATCATTGCAACTCCACGAGGTGAGATCTTGCATGGAGCCCCAGGCCGAGGGAGATTGACAGCTCTTTTGTGTTTCTTCCATTTGCGAATAATCGCACCAACTGTTGTCACCTTCTCACCAAGCTGCTTGGCGATGGTCTTGTAGCCCATTCCAGCCTTGTGTAGGTCTACAATCTTGTCCCTGACATCCTTGGAGAGCTCTTTGGTCTTGGCCATGGTGGAGAGTTTGGAATCTGATTGATTGATTGCTTCTGTGGACAGGTGTCTTTTATACAGGTAACAAACTGAGATTAGGAGCTCTCCCTTTAAGAGTGTGCTCCTAATCTCAGCTCGTTACCTGTATAAAAGACACCTGGGAGCCAGAAATCTTTCTGATTGAGAGGGGGTCAAATACTTATTTCCCTCATTAAAATGCAAATCAATTTATAACATTTTTGACATGCGTTTTTCTGGATTTTTTTGTTGTTATTCTGTCTCTCACTGTTCAAATAAACCTACCATTAAAATTATAGACTGATCATTTCTTTGTCAGTGGGCAAACGTACAAAATCAGCAGGGGATCAAATACTTTTTCCCTCACTGTATATATATACAGTGTAAAAGTGGACACGGCTGGCATTTTTTTAATGACTTTTGCACTATTTCTCTGTTGTCATAATCATCTACACTGAACACAAATATAAACGCAACACGCAACAATTTCAAAGGTTTTATTGTTACTGTTCATATAAGTAAATCAGTCAATAGAAATACATTAATTAGGTCTATGGTTAATCTATTGATTTCACATGACTGGGAATACAGATATGCATCTCTTGGTCACAGATACCTTTAAAAAAAAAAGGTAGGGGCGTGGATCAGAAAACCAGTCAGTATCTGGTGTGACCACCATTTCCCTCATGCAGCGCGACACAACTCTTTCGCATAGAGTTGATCAGGCTGTTGATTGTGGCCTGTGGAATATTGTCCCAGTCCTCTTCAATGGCTGTGCGAAGTTGATGAATATTGGCACGAACTGGAACACATTGTCATACACGTCGATCCGGAGCATTCTAAACTGCTCAATGGGTGAGTATACAGGTGTGTGGGACATTTTCAGCTTCCAGGAATTGTGTACAGATCCGTGCAACATGGGGCCGTGCATTATCATGCTAAAACATAAGGTGATGGCGGTGGATCAATGGTACGACAATGGGCCTCATGATCTTGTTGCGGTATCTCTGTGCATTCAAATTGCTATCGATAAAATGCAATTGTGTTCGTTGTCTGTAGCTTATGCCTGCCCATACCATAACCCCACCGCCACCATGGGGCACTCTGTTCTCATTGTTGACATCAGCAAACCGCTCGCCCACATGATGCCATCCACATGGTCTGCGGTCAATGGTGTGTTCGGCTGAGCGTACGCTGTCTGCCATCTGCCCGGTACAGTTGAAACCGGCATTCATCCGTGAAGAGCACACTTCTCTAGCGTGCCAGTGGCCATCGAAGGTGAGCATTTACCCACTGAAGTTGGTCATGACACCAAACTGCAGTCAGGTCAAGACCCTGGTGAGGACGACAAGCACGCAGATGAGCTTCCCTGAGACGGTTTCTGACAGTTTGTGCAGACATTCTTCGGTTGTGCAAACCCATAGTTTCATCAGCTGTCCGGGTGGTTGGTCTCAGATGATCCCGCAGGTGAAGAAGCCGGATGTGGAGGTCCTGGGCTGGCGTGGTTATTACACGTGGTCTGCGGTTGTGAGGCTGGTTGGACATACTGCCAAATTCTCTAAAATGATGTTGGAGGTGGCTTATGGCATATAAATGAACATTCAATTCTCTGGCAACAGCTCTGGTGGACATTCCTGCAGTTAGCATGCCAATTGCACGCTCCCACAAAACTTGAGACGTCTGAGACATTGTGTTGTGTGACAAAATTGCACATTTTAGAGAGGCCTTATTATTGTCCCCAGCACAAGGTGTACCTGTGTAATGATCATGCTTTTTAATCGATGCCAAAGGTTTTTCTAACAGCTATTGATTCAGGGAGCTGAATACTTATGCAATGACTATACTTTAGTTATTACTATTTATTAATCTTGAAAAAAATGTTGAATTTTTCCTTACACTCTGACAGTAGAGTATTATGTGTAGATTGTTGACAAAAATGTAATACATTTTAATCCCATTTTTTAAAACAATAAAATGTGAAGAAATCCAAGGGGTCTGAAAACTTTTGTAATGCATACTGTATATTTTATATACACGACATTGCTAAAAGTATGTGGACACCCCTTCAAATTAGTAGATTCTGATTTTTCAGCCACACCCATTGCTCACAGGTGTTTAAAATCGAGCTCACAGCCATGTAATCTCCATAGACAAACATTGGCAGTAGAATGGCCTTACTGAAGAGCTCTGTGACTTTCAACGTGGCACGGTCATAGGATGCCACCTTTCCAACAAGTCAGTTCGTCAAATTTCTGCCCTGCTAGACCTGCCCCACTCAACTGTAAGTGCTGTTATTGTGAAGTGGAAACATCTAGGAGCAACAGCTGCTCAGACGTGAAGTGGTAGGCCACACAAGCTCACAGAAAAAAGTATCTGTCCGCGGTTGCAACACTCACTACCGAGTTCCAAACTGCCTCTGGAAGCAACGTCAGCACAATAACTCTTCGCCGGGAGCTTCGTGAAATGGGTTTCCATGGCCGAGCAGCCGCACACAAGCCAAAGATCAACATGCGCAATGGCAAGCGTCGGCTGGAGTGGTGTAAAGCTCGCCGCATTGGACTCTGGAGCAGTGGAAACGCGTTCTCTGGAGTGATGAATCACGCTTCACAATCTGGCAGTCCGACAGATGAATCTGGGTTTGGCGGATGCCAGGAGAATGCTACCTGCCCGAATGCATAGTGCCAACTGTAAAGTTTGGTGGAGGAGGAATAATGGTCTGGGGCTGTTTTTCATGGTTCAAACTACAGCATACAATGACATTTTAGACGATTCTGTGCTTTCAACTTTGCTTGGCGAAGGCCCTTTCTTGTTTCAGCATGACAATACCCCACTGCACAAATCGAGGTCCATAAAGAAATGGTTTGTCGAGATCGGTGTGGAACAACTTGACTGGCTTGCAAAATACTTGGGAAGAGATTTTCGATGTACCGATACCATAGCACATAGTTTATGAACTGATACACAAAACGCAGCTGGATTCAAAACTTGGAGTTTTTCTATTTAAATTATTATACAAAATTCTTGCAACCAATAGAGTTTTATATATGTGCGGGATACAACCATCCCAGCTCTGCAGATTTTGCTGTGAAGAGAAGAATCATTAGATCATTTGTTTTGATACTGTCCATATGTAGCTAGCTTTTGGTCACACCTGGAGCTAACTCTGCTAGCTCTGCTGGGTGATTTAAAAAAAAGTCATAGTCAATCTATCAATAATATAATAATACTCTTAGCAAAAAGGTTTATCTTTAATTTACAATCTGTAGAAACTATGAGAATAGAAAGGTTCAGAACTTTTGTGAAACATCACAGCACAGTTGAAAAATATATGGCAAATACAAATCAAAAATGGATTATGTTCAGAGAAAGATGGGAGGGGTTGAGTGGAGCTGAAGGGTGGGACTAAAAACAAACAAAATATAACTATTGTAAAATATGCTGCGTCCGTAAAATGTATATAGTATGTATAAGCTGGAGGTAGAAGCCTAAGTGTGGTTGTCCATTATTTTACTCCAATTAGGGGATGGGTTAGGAAAATATATAACAAATATATACAGTACCAGTCAAAAGTTTGGACACACCTACTCATTCAAGGGTTTTTCTTTATTTTTACTGTTTTCTACATAGTAGAATAATAGTGAATACATCAAAACTATGAAATAACACATATGGAATCATGTAGTAACCAAATAGGTGTTAAACAAATTAAAATATATTTTATATTTGAGATTCTTCAAATAGCCACCTTTTGCATTGATGACAGCTTTGCACACTCTTGGCGTTCTCTCAACCAGCTTCAAGAGGTAGTCACCTGGAATGCATTTTAATTAACAGGTGTGCCTTCTTAAAAGTTAATTTGTGGAATTTCTTTCCTTCGTAATGCGTTTGAGCCAACCAGTTGTGTTGTGACAAGGTAGGGGGGGGTATACAGAAGATAGCCCTATTTGGTAAAAGACCAAGTCCATATTATGGCAAGAACAGCTAAAATAAGCAAAGAGAAATGACAGTCCATCATTACTTTAAGACATGAAGGTCAGTCAATGCGGAACATTTCAAGAACTTGAAAGTTTCTTCAAGTGCAGTCGCAAAAAACATCAAGCGCTTTGATGAAACTGGCTCTCATGAGGATCGCCACAGGAATGGAAGACCCAGAGTTACCTCTGCTGCAGTGGAAAAGTTCATTAGAGTTACCAGCCTCAGAAATTGCAGCCCAAATAAATGCTTCACAGAGTCACAGACACATCTCAACATCACCTATTCAGAGGGGACTGTGTGAATCAGGCTTTCATGGTCAAATTGCTGCAAAGAAACCACTACTAAAGGACACCAATAATAAGAAGAGACTTGCTTGGGCCAAAAAACACGAGCAATGGACATTAGACCGGTATAAATTTGTCCTTTGGTCTGTAGTCCAAATTGGAGATTTTTGGTTCCAACAGCCGTGTCTTTGTGAGACGTGGTGTGGGTGAACGGATGATTTCCGCATGTGTATTTCCCACCGTAAAGCATGGAGGAGGTGTTATGGTGTGGGGGTGCTTTGCTGGTGACACTGTCTGCGATTTATTTAGAATTCAAGGCACACTTAACCAGTATGGCTACCATAGTATTCTACAGCGATACGCCATCCCATCTGGTTTGGGCTTAGTGGGATTATAATTTATTTGTTCAACAGGACAATGACCCAACACACCTCCAGGCTGTGTAAGGGCTATTTTACCAAGAAGGAGAGTGATGGAGTGCTGCATCAGATGACCTGGCCTCCACAATCCCCCAAACTCAACCCAATTGAGATGGTTTGGGATGAGTCGGACGGCAGAGTGAAGGAAAAGCAGCCAACAAGTGGCTCAGCATATGTGGGAACTCCTTCAAGACTGTTGGAAAAGCATTCCAGGTGAAGCTGGTTGAGAGAATGCCAAGAGTGTGCAAAGCTACCATCAAGGCAAAGGGTGGCTATTTGAAGAATCTCAAATATGAAATATATTTTGATTTCTTTAACACTTTTTTGGTTACTACATGATTCCATATGTGTTATTTCAAAGTTTTGAAGTCTTCACTATTATTCTACAATGTAAAAAAATGTAAAAATTGAGTAAAACCCTTGAATGAGTAGGTGTGTCCAGACTTTTGACTGGTAGTGTGTATATACAGTATCTCACAAAAGTGAGTACACCCCTCACATTTTTGTAGATATTTGAGTATATCTTTTCATGTGACAACACTGAAGAAATGACACTTTGCTACAATGTAAAGTAGTGAGTGTACAGCTTGTATAACAGTGTAAATTTGCTGTCCCCTCAAAATAACTCAACACACAGCCATTAATGTCTAAACCGCTGGCAACAAAAGTGAGTACACCTCTAAGTGAAAATGTCCAAATTGAGCCCAATTAGCCATTTTCCCTCCCTGGTGTCATGTGACTCGTTAGTGTTACAAGGTCTCAGGTGGGAATGGGGAGCAGGTGTGTTAAATTTGGTGTCATTGCTCTCACACTCGTCACTGGAAGTTCAACATGGCACCTCATGGCAAAGAACTCTCTGAGGATCTGAAAAAAAGAATTGTTGTTCTACATTAAGATGGCCTGGGCTATAAGAAGATTGCCAAAACCCTGAAACTGAGCTGCAGCACGGTGGCCAAGACCATACAGCGGTTTAACAGGACAGGTTCCACTAAGAACAGGCCTCGCCATGGTCGACCAAAGAAGTTGAGTGCACGTGCTCAGCGTCATATCCAGAGGTTGTCTTTGGGAAATAGACGTATGAGTGCTGCCAGCATTGCTGCAGAGGTTGAAGGGGTGGGGGGTCAGCCTGTCAGTGCTCAGACCATACGCTGCACACTGCATCAAATTGTTCTGCATTGGCTGTCATCCCAGAAGGAAGCCTCTTCTAAAGATGATGCACAAGAAAGCCAGCAAACAGTTTGCTGAAGACAAGCAGACTAAGGACATGGATTACTGGAACCATGTCCTGTGGTCTGATGAGACCAAGATAAACTTATTTGGTTCAGATGGTGTCAAGCGTGTGTGGCGGCAACCAGGTGAGGAGTACAAAGACAAGTGTGTCTTGCCTACAGTCAAGCATGGTGGTGGGAGTGTCATGGTCTGGGGCTGCATGAGTGCTGCCGGCACTGGGGAGCTACAGTTCATTGAGGGAACCATGAATGCCAACATGTACTGTGACATACTGAAGCAGCGCATGATCCCCTCCCTTTGGAGACTGGGCCGCAGGGCAGTATTCCAACATGATAACGACCCCAAACACACCTCCAAGACGACCACTGCCTTGCTAAAGAAGCTGAGGGTAAAGGTGATGGACTGGCCAAGCATGTCTCCAGACCTAAACCCTATTGAGCATCTGTGGGGCATCCTCAAACGGAAGGTGGAGGAGTGCAAGGTCTCTAACATCCACCAGCTCCGTGATGTCGTCATGGAGGAGTGGAAGAGGACTCCAGTGGCAACCTGTGAAGCTCTGGTGAACTCCATGCCCAAGAGGGTTAAGGCAGTGCTGGAAAATGATGGTGGCCACACAAAATATTGACACTTTGGGCCCAATTTGGACATTTTCACTTAGGGGTGTACTCACTTTTGTTGCCAGCGGTTTAGACATTAATGGCTGTGTGTTGTGTTATTTTGAGGGAACAGCAAATTTACACTGTTATTCAAGCTGTACACTCACTACTTTACATTGTAGCAAAGTGTCATTTCTTCAGTGTTGTCACATGAAAAGATATACTCAAATATTTACAAAAATGTGAGGGGTGTACTCACTTTTGTGAGATACTATATATATATATTTACAAAAAATATGGGGGATTGGAAATGATGCAGACAATTACATTGGTGGGAGCCACAATCTATCTGCAATATTAAATCTGAGCCCTGACCTCAATCCCATCGAACAACTTTGGGATGAATTGGAACGCCGACTGCGAGCCAGGCCTAATCGCCCAACATCAGTGCCCGACCTCACTAATGCTCTTGTGGCAGAATGGAAGCAAGTCCCCTCAGCAATGTTCCAACATCTAGTGGAAAGCCTTCCCAGAAGACTGGAGGCTGTTATAGTAGTAAAGGGGGGACCAACTCCATATTAATGCCCATGATTTTGGAATGAGATGTTCGACGAGCAGGTGTCCACTTACTTTTGGTCATGTAGTGTATGTGCAAAACAATGCCATTCTTTATAAAAGCCTCTGTGTGGTTCAATTCCCAATGAAAATCCAACTTGTTCAAGGTCTCACTGCACATACACATACCTCTTTTAACTAAGCTTCAACATGAGCCTTTATTCATCTTTAAGTCTGCAGAGTCACCCAGTCAGCAGCCTCCCCATCACTACCAGGCCATCAAGCTGTCACTGAATGAACTGTAACTGAGGTGTGAGGGGACTGAGGAGTGAGCGGACTGAGGAGTGAGGGGACAGAGGAGCAGTGGTGGGAAAAGTATCCAATTGTCATACTTGAGTAAAAGTATAGATACCTTAATAGAAAGTTACTCAAGTAAAAGTAAAAGTCACCCAGTAAAATACTACTTGAGTAAAAGTCTAAAAGTATTTGGTTCTAAATATACTTAAGTATCAAAAGTAAATGTAATTGCTAAAATATACTTAAGTATCAAAAGTAAAAGCATAAATAATTTCAAATTCCTTCTATAAAGCAAAGCAGGCGGCACCATTTTCTTGTTTATAAAATGTATGGATAGCCAGGGACACACTTCAACACTCAGACGTCATTTACAAAAGATGCATTTGTGTTTAGTGAGTCTGCCAGATCAGAGGCAGAAGGGATGACCATGTGTTGTCTTGATAAGTGCGTGAATTTGACAATTTTCCTGTCTTGCTATGCATTGAAAATGTAATGAGTACTTTTGGGTGTAGTGAAGTAAAAGTAAAAGTTGTCAAAAATACAAATAGTAAAGTAAAGTACAGATACCCCAAAAAAGTACTTAAGTAATACTTAAAAGTATTTTTACTTAAGTACTTTATATCATTGCTGAGGAGTGAGGGGCCTGAGGAGTGAGGGGATTGAGGAGTGAGGGGGCTGAGGAGTGAGGGGATTGAGGAGTGAGGGGATTGAGGAGTGAGGGGACTGAGGGGAGTGAGGAGTGAGGGGACTGAGGAGTGAGGGGATTGAGGAGTGAGGGGATTGAGGAGTGAGGGGGCTGAGGAGTGAGGGGATTGAGGAGTGAGGGGATTGAGGAGTGAGGGGACTGAGGGGAGTGAGGAGTGAGGGGATTGAGGAGTGAGGGGATTGAGGAGTGAGGGGATTGAGGAGTGAGGGGGCTGAGGAGTGAGGGGATTGAGGAGTGAGGGGATTGAGGAGTGAGGGGACTGAGGAGTGAGGGGACTGAGGAGTGAGGGGACTGAGGGGACTGAGGAGTGAGGGGACTGAGGAGTGAGGGGATTGAGGAGTGAGGGGACTGAGGGGAGTGAGGAGTGAGGGGACTGAGGAGTGAGGGGACTGAGGGGAGTGAGGAGTGAGGGGACTGAGGAGTGAGGGGGCTGAGGAGTGAGGGGACTGAGGAGTGAGGGGACTGAGGGGAGTGAGGAGTGAGGGGACTGAGGAGTGAGGGGACTGAGGAGTGAGGGGATTGAGGAGTGAGGGGACTGAGGAGTGAGGGGACTGAGGGGAGTGAGGAGTGAGGGGACTGAGGAGTGAGGGGACTGAGGAGTGAGGGGATTGAGGAGTGAGGGGACTGAGGAGTGAGGGGACTGAGGAGTGAGGGGACTGAGGAGTGAGGGGATTGAGGAGTGAGGGGATTGAGGAGTGAGGGGATTGAGGAGTGAGGGGATTGAGGAGTGAGGGGATTGAGGAGTGAGGGGACTGAGGGGAGTGAGGAGTGAGGGGACTGAGGGAGTCCGGAGTCAGGAAGAAGGGAGGCTGAGTGAGCTTCGCCCCTGACAGCCAGGAGAATATCTGCCCTTGATGTGACAGAGAGGTAGTGTCGCTACAGAGGGCGACGCGAGGGCCTGAGAGTGGTCATATCGCATTAGTGTCTCCCAGGGCTCTGTCGGTGGGTGGACTAGTGACAGACAGGCTGACTGGGACCCAGTTGTGGCCGGGTTGTGATGGTTGAGGTGTGGGGGCGCTTGTGTTAAGAGCCCGAGGCGAGGGGGCGGCTAAACTAAGCATTATCCACCCAACAATAAGTCAATCAGTCACAGTCAATGTATTTCGGTTGTAGTGTTGGACCACTTTGATCATGACAGAAGAGCTAGCGAGCTGCATCAAAGGCCCACATAGCATTGTGTTCTAGTGCCTTGAGTCCTAGTGCCTTGTGTCCTAGTGCCTTGTGTCCTAGTGCCTTGTGTCCTAGTGCCTTGTGTCCTAGTGCCTTGTGTCCTAGTGCCTTGTGTTCTAGTGCCTTGTGTCCTAGTGCTTTGTGTCCTAGTGCCTTGTGTCCTAGTGCCTTGTGTCCTAGTGCCTTGTGTCCTAGTGCCTTGTGTTCTAGTGCCTTGTGTCCTAGTGCCTTGTGTCCTAGTGCCTTGTGTCCTAGTGCCTTGTGTCCTAGTGCCTTGTGTCCTAGTGCCTTGTGTCCTAGTGCCTTGTGTTCTAGTGCCTTGTGTCCTAGTGCCTTGTGTCCTAGTGCTTTGTGTCCTAGTGCTTTGTGTTCTAGTGCTTTGTGTTCTAGTGCTTTGTGTCCTAGTGCTTTGTGTCCTAGTGCCTTGTGTCCTAGTGCCTTGTGTCCTAGTGCCTTGTGTTCTAGTGCCTTGTGTCCTAGTGCCTTGTGTCCTAGTGCCTTGTGTCCTAGTGCCTTGTGTCCTAGTGCCTTGTGTTCTAGTGCCTTGTGTCCTAGTGCTTTGTGTCCTAGTGCCTTGTGTCCTAGTGCCTTGTGTCCTAGTGCCTTGTGTTCTAGTGCCTTGTGTCCTAGTGCTTTGTGTTCTAGTGCCTTGTGTCATTTACATTACATTTACATTACATTTTAGTCATTTAGCAGACGCTCTTAACCAGAGCGACTTACAGGAGCAATTAGGGTTAAGTGCCTTGCTCAAGGGCACATTAACGTCATTTAGCAGACGCTCTTAGCCAGAGCGACTCACAAATTGGTGCGTTCACCCTATAGCCAGTGGGATAACCACTTTACAATTTGGGGGGGGGGTTAGAAGGAATACTTTAGCCTATCCCAGGTATTCCTTAAAGAGGTGGGGTTTCAAATGTCTCCGGAAGGTGGTGAGTGACTCCGCTGTCCTGGCGTCGTGAGGGAGCTTGTTCCACCATTGGGGTGCCAGAGCAGCGAACAGTTTTGACTGGGCTGAGCGGGAGCTGTGCTTCCGCAGAGGAAGGGGAGCCAGCAGGCCAGAGGTGGATGAACGCAATGTCCTCGTTTGGGTGTAGGGACTGATCAGAGCCTGAAGGTACAGGGGTGCCGTTCCCCTCACTGCTCCAAAGGCAAGCACCATGGTCTTGTAGCGGATGCGAGCTTCAATTGGAAGCCAGTGGAGTGTGCGGAGGAGGGGGGTGACGTGAGAGAACTTGGGAAGGTTGAACACCAGACGGGCTGCGGCATTCTGGATGAGTTGTAGGGGTTTAATGGCACAGGCAGGGAGCCCAGCCAACAGCGAGTTGCAGTAGTCCAGACGGGAGATGACAAGTGCCTGGACCAGGACCTGCGCCGCTTCCTGTGTAAGGCAGGGTCGTACTCTCCGAATGTTGTAGAGCATGAACCTGCAGGAGCGGGTCACCGCCTTGATGTTGGCGGAGAACGACAGGGTGTTGTCCAGGGTCACGCCTAGGCTCTTCGCACTCTGGGAGGAGGACACAGCGGAGTTGTCTACCGTGATGGCGAGATCATGGAACGGGCAGTCCTTCCCCGGGAGGAAGAGCAGCTCCGTCTTGCCAGGGTTCAGCTTGAGGTGGTGATCCGTCATCCATACTGATATGTCTGCCAGACATGCAGAGATGCGATTCGCCACCTGGTTATCAGAAGGGGGAAAGGAGAAGATTAGTTGTGTATCGTCAGCGTAGCAATGATAGGAAAGGCCATGTGAGGATATGACAGAGCCAAGTGACTTGGTGTATAGGGAGAAAAGGAGAGGGCCCAAAACCGATCCCTGGGGGACACCAGTGGTGAGAGCACGTGGTGCGGAGACAGCTTCCCGCCACGCCACTTGGTAGGAGCGACCGGTCAGGTAGGACGCAATCCAGGAGTGAGCCGCGCCGGAGATGCCCATTTCGGAGAGGGTGGAGAGGAGGATCTGATGGTTCACAGTATCAAAGGCAGCAGACAGGTCTAGAAGGACAAGAGCAGAGGAGAGAGAGTTAGCTTTAGCAGTGCGGAGAGTCTCTGTGACACAGAGAAGAGCAGTCTCAGTTGAATGACCAGTCCTGAAACCTGATTGGTTTGGATCAAGAAGGTCATTCTGAGAGAGATAGCAAGAGAGTTGGCTAAAGACGGCACGCTCAATAGTTTTGGAAAGAAAAGAAAGAAGGGATACTGGTCTGTAGTTGTTGACATCAGTGGGGTCGAGTGTTGGTTTTTTGAGAAGGGGAGTAACTCTCGCTCTCTTGAAGACGGAAGGGACATGGCCAGCGGTCAAGGATGAGTTGATCAGCGAGGTGAGGTAGGGGAGAAGGTCACCGGAGATGGTCTGGAGAAGGGAGGAGGGGATGGGGTCAAGCGGGCAGGTTGTTGGGCGGCCTGCAGTCACAAGTCGCAGGATCTTATCTGGAGAGAGAGGGGAGAAAGAAGTCAAAGCATAGGGTAGGGCAGTGTGAGCAGGACCAGCAGTGTCATTAGACTTAACAAACAAGGATCGGATGTCGTCAACCTTCTTTTCAAAGTGGTTGACGAAGTCATCCACAGAGAGAGAGGAGGGGGGGGGGGGGGGGGGGAGGATTCAGGAGGGAGGAAAATGTGGCAAAGAGCTTCCTAGGGTTAGAGGCAGATGCTTGGAATTTAGAGTGGTAGAAGGTGGCCTTAGCAGCAGAAACAGATGAAGAAAATGTAGAGAGGAGGGAGTGAAAAGATGCCAGGTCGGCAGGGAATTGAGTGTGTGTATGCATCCTAGTGCTTTGTGTCCTAGTGCCTTGTGTTCTAGTGCCTTGTATCCTAGTGCTTTGTGTTCTATTGTCGGGGGAAAAGAGAGTTATGGTGCACTGACTCTGAGGTGGGTACGGATGCAGACACATAATGACTGTAGATTTCTAGCTATCTCATGCTCGTGCATGCATACACACACTCAGACACACTATCGCAAACACATATATATGTTCACACACACACACACAGATACACACACCAACACACTGACACACACACAGCGACACACTCACACAGATACTCTCTCACACGTACACACACACACTCTCCCCCTCTCTCACTCTCTCTTTCTCTCACTCAGTTGGAGTTTAAAGGAAGAGTGGGCCATTAGTCCTTGTGGAGAGGATAGCTTTTGACTGGAGCTGTGGCCCTCTATCAAATGCGATTAAGGGCTGCTATTGACAGGAGCCGCTTGCTGTAATGACCCACGGTGAAAGAGTAATTTACTTTGATGGTAAGAGAGCGTCGGCTAGATTGGACATTTTCTCTTTAGGGGGAAATAAATCGTTTTTTTAAATATAAAAAGTGGCGAACATATGCCTTTTCCCCCACATTGCCCCAAAGCCAATTGAAAGGGTTCAATTTTGAGAGGGCCCACTTCGTATTTCGGTGTCGGCTTTCCATAATGTTTGACTTGGAGACATGACAGAAGTCACATTTAATTGCCGGGTTCTTGTATCAATGGGCGAGATAAGGGGGTTGTTTTTTTGGACACAATGTCATGCATGCGTGACACATACCAAATGAGGATGTACTGCTATCTGATGTACACTGAGCGTACAAAACATTAAGAACGCATTCTTAATATTGAGTTGCACCCTACCCTTTTGCCCTCAGAACATCCTTAATTCGTCGGGGCATGGACTCTACAAGGTGTCGAAAGCGTTCCACAGGGATGCTGCCCATGTTGAGTCCAATGCTTCCCACAGTTGTGTCAAGTTTGCTGGATTTCCTTTGGGTGGTGGACCATTCTTGATTCACACGGGAAACTGTTGAGCGTGAAAACCCATCAGCGTTACAGTTCTTGACATAAACCGGTGCGCCTGGCACCTACTACCATACCCCGTTCAAAGGCACTTCAATCTTTTGTCTTGCCCATTCACCCTCTGAATGGCACACATACACAATCCATGTCTCAATTGTCTCAAGGCTTAAAAATCCTTCTTTAACCTGTCTCCTCCCCTTCATCTACACTGATTGTAGTGGATTAAAAAAGCAACATCAATGAGGGATCATAGCTTTCACCTGGATTAACCTGGTCAGTCTAGGTCATGAAAAGAGCAGGTGTTCATACTGTTTTGTACACTCAGTGTATATTTCCACCTTATTGGAATATGAATTGAAACTACGCAAAAGGGCAGTTCGTGTGTGTGTGTGTGTGTGTGTGTGTCGTACGTGAGTATGAATGCATTATTTGCCCATCAGGTGTTGGGCTACATTACCTGCGCATACACACATGTACGGGTGTGTTCTCAAAACGACTTATGTCCTCATTAGCATGTGAGTGTCAGAATGTATGCGCGTCCACTCTGGACCCACTGACACTCATATGAAACAGCAGGGTGCACAGTCTGAGATGATGGAGATTATATTTAATAGTATTGAGTTTGATTAACACTAAGCACACAGCCAGAAGGCCCTCCTAACTGTATCTGTCCTTGATTAACCAGAACAGATTCAGTGCTCGCATGTACGAGAGACCACCTTTTCTGCCCATTAGTGGGAGAACGAGACGAGTGGTCTGTGTGTTATCAAAGGCCTGACTGTACACATATAGACAGTGGCCGTGCCCATACTAGCGTACTACATACTTAAACTGCATACTATGTACTCATCGTCGCATACTATTTAGCACGTATCGTTTTGTAAAAAGTATGCAGTATGCCACGGCTGCTGAGTAGGTGCACTGCAGTAGCGGCTCCTGATTGGCTGAGTATGTGGGGCGGGGCCGAGTGCAGGTGGATTTTTCCAAATTCAACAGACATGCATCGCATTAACCAGCCTGATAATAGCTCATTTACAATTTGATACATTTCTCTAAACTCTGAATAGAATAGGAATGGAGTTATAGGCCTACTCAGGCTGGTTATAGGCAGGCTATTACATTCAATGTACAATGCCTTCAGAAAGTGTTCACACCCCTTGAGTTTTTAGAATTTTTTTGTGTCACAAAGTGGTATTAAAATGATCTACACAAAATACTTTCCAATGTCTAAGTGGAAGAAAAATTCTAACATTTGGTAAAACATTTCTGAAAAATAAAACACTAATATATCTTGATTACATAAGTATTCAACCCCCTGAGTCAATACATGTTAGAATCACCTTTCGCAGCGATTACAGGTTTCTGGGTAAGACTCTAAGAGCTTTGGACACCTTTATTGTACAATATTCACACATAATACTTTTTAAAAATCTTCAAGCTCTGTCAAATTGGTTGTTGATCATTGCTAGACAGCCATTTTCATGTTTTGCCATAGACTTTCAAGCTAATTTAAGTCAAAACTGTAACTAGGCCACTCAGGAACATTCAATGTCGTCTTGGTAAGCAACTCCAGTGTATATTTGCCCTTGTGTTTTAGGTTATTGTCCTGCTGAAAGGTGAATTTGTCTCCCAGTGTCTTTTGGAAAGCATACTGAACCAGGTTTTTCTCTAGGATTTCGCCTGTGCTTAGCTCTATTCTGTTGTTTTTTTATCATAAAAAGCTCGCTAGTCCTTGCCAATGACAGGTATACCCATAACATGATGCAGCTACCCCCATACTTGAAAATATGAAGAGTGGTACTCAGTTATGTTGTGTTGGATTTGCCCCAAGCATAACGCTTTGCATTCAGGACATAAAGTTAATTTCTTTGCCATATTTTCTGCAGTTTTACTTTGGTGTCTTATCGCAAACAGGATGCATGTTTTGGAATATTTTTATTGTGTACAGGCTTCCTTCTTTTCACTGTCAATTAGGTTAGTATTGTGGAATAACTACAATGTTGTTGATCCATCCTCAGTTGTTTTCTCCTATCACAGCCTTTAAACTCTGTAACTGTTTTAACGTCACCATTGGCCTCATGGTATAATCACTGAGCGGTTTCCTTTCTCTCCGGCAACTGAGTTAGGAAGTACGCCTGTATCTTTGTAGTGACTGGGTGTAGTTAACAACTTCACCATGCTCAAAGGGATATTCAATGTCTTATTGTTTTTATTTTTACCTATCTACCATTAGGTGCCCTTCTTTGCGAGGCATTGGAAACCCTCCCTGGTTTTTGTGGTTGAATCTGTGTTTGAAATTCTCTGCTCAACTGAGGGATCTTACATAAAATTGTATGTGTGGGGTATGAGGTAGTCATTCACAAATCATGTTAAACACTATTATTGCACACAGAGTGAGTCAATGCAACTTATTATGTAACTTATTACTTGACTTTTTAAGCACATTTTTACTCCTCAACTTCTTTAGGCTTGCCATAACAAAGCGGTAGAATACTTATTGACTCAAGACATTTCAGCTTTTCATTTTTATTTAATTTGTAAACATTTCGAAAAAACATAATTCCACTTTGACCTTATGGGTTATTGTGTGTGCGTAGGCCAGTGACAACAAATCGGAATGTTATCCATTTTAAATTCAGGCTGTAATACAACAAAATGTGGAAAAGGTAAAATGGTGTGAATACTTTCTGAAGGAACTGTATACCGTCACCCATATAGCCCATATATCCTATTTAAAAAGGACTGAGGAAGGGAACTGATCATTTGGTTCCATTTCAACATATTTATTAGTGTAATTGACTGTTAATTAACATAAACAAGTTTAGCAAGTCAAGGCCTCCACGCATACAAGCTGCATTCAAGCCTCTGATGTGAGCCTTTGGCACATCTACATTTAAAAAGTCTAATAAATCTATTTAATATACACCATCACAAAAAATCCATTATTTATTTTAGTCAGGTCTAAAGAAACATTATGATATGAATAACATGTATTTTAGAAGAACAGAATATGAGTTGGCCTACTGTATGTTATCTGGCTATGCTCCATGCCATAGGCTGTAGGCTTGTTCATTTAGCTGACAAGATATGCTTATACAGTGGGGGGAAAAAAGTTTTTAGTCAGCCACCAATTGTGCAAGTTCTCCCACTTAAATATATGAGAGAGGCCTGTAATTTTCATCATAGGTACACGTCAACTATGACAGACAAAATGAGAATTTTTTTTCCAGAAAATCACATTGTAGGACTTTTTATGAATTTATTTGCAAATTATGGTGGAAAATAAGTATTTGGTCAATAACTAAAGTTTCTCAATACACTTTGTTATATACCCTTTGTTGGCAATGACACAGGTCAAACGTTTTCTGTAAGTCTTCACAAGGTTTTCACACACTGTTGCTGGTATTTTGGCCCATTCCTCCATGCAGATCTCCTCTAGAGCAGTGATGTTTTGGGGCTGTCGCTGGGCAACACGGACTTTTAACTCCCTCCAAAGATTTTATATGGGATTGAGATCTGGAGACTGGCTAGGCCACTCCAGGACCTTGAAATGCTTCTTACGAAGCCACTCCTTCGTTGCCCGGGCGGTGTGTTTGGGATCATTGTCATGCTGAAAGACCCAGCCACGTTTCATCTTCAATGCCCTTGCTGATGGAAGGAGGTTTTCACTCAAAATCTCACGATACATGGCCCCATTCATTCTTTCCTTTACACGGATCAGTCGTTCTGGTCCCTTTGCAGAAAAACAGCCCCAAAGCATGATGTTTCCACCCCCATGCTTCACAGTAGGTATGGTGTTCTTTGGATGCAACTCAGCATTCTTTGTCCTCCAAACACGACGAGTTGAGTTTTTACCAAAATGTTCTATTTTGGTTTCATCTGACCATATGACATTCTCCCAATCCTCTTCTGGATCATCCAAATGCACTCTAGCAAACTTCAGACGGGCCTGGACATGTACTGGGGGACACGTCTGGCACTGCAGGATTTGAGTCCCTGGCGGCGTAGTGTGTTACTGATGGTAGGCTTTGTTACTTTGGTCCCAGCTCTCTGCAGGTCATTCACTAGGTCCCCCCGTGTGGTTCTGGGATTTTTGCTCACCGTTCTTGTGATAATTTTGACCCCACGGGGTGAGATCTTGCGTGGAGCCCCAGATCGAGGGAGATTATCAGTGGTCTTGTATGTCTTCCATTTCCTAATAATTGCTCCCACAGTTGATTTCTTCAAACCAAGCTGCTTACCTATTGCAGATTCAGTCTTCCCAGCCTGGTGCAGGTCTACAATTTTGTTTCTGGTGTCCTTTGACAGCTCTTTGGTCTTGGCCATAGTGGAGTTTGGAGTGTGACTGTTTGAGATTGTGGACAGGTGTCTTTTATACTGATAACAAGTTCAAACAGGTGCCATTAATACAGGTAACGAGTGGAGGACAGAGGAGCCTCTTAAAGAAGAAGTTACAGGTCTGTGAGAGCCAGAAATCTTGCTTGTTTGTAGGTGACCAAATACTTATTTTCCACCATAATTTGCAAATAAATTCATAAAAAATCCTACAATGTGATTTTCTGGATTTTTTTTCTCAATTTGTCTGTCATAGTTGACGTGTACCTATGATGAAAATTACAGGCCTCTCATCTTTTTAAGTGGGAGAACTTGCACAATTGGTGGCTGACTAAATACTTTTTTTCCCCACTGTAAGTCCCATGCCATTATTTTACATTATATGATTTTATAGTAAGAAGAATATAATTGAACTTAGCTGAATCAAATAGAAAGGACATTTTTCCCATTCCAGAGCAAGTGCACATATGAAGTGGCTATGTTGAGTATAAAAGTGATACTTTGAAACAGGTCCTAAAAGTGATCATTTGAAACAGGTCCTATACACTAGATTTAGAGTTACTTGGCAACTTTAGTTGTGAATAATACAAATCTTAGAATGTCTTAGAAATCAAAACATATATAGGCTGCATGATGCGACTATAGGCTATTGATGATTTGAGAAAGTCTGAAAAAAAGCTTGAGCTCCATTCCTTGCCTCAGGCTGCACAGCTGTTCTGTCATCAAGTGATCATATTTTCACCCATCAGACTATTCTCAGTTTAATATTGTCTTTATTAATATGTCAAATTAGTGTCGATTTATAATGGCACATTATCAAATGGGCAGGAACAGGGGCAGGGAAAAAAATACATGTATTCCATATGTACTCGAATAGCAAATGGAGGCCCGTGCTTTCCCGCCGGTCCGTTTTTCAATGATGCTGGATGGGCTACTTCGGTTTTATAGCGGAGCTGTGCTTAATATGAGCAGCTGAGAAATAAATATAAGAACACTTATTTCACTCCACACATCAACCACTGTTTGAGGACAGAGTGGGCTCCTCAGAGGAGGAAGGGGAGGACCATCCTCTTCAGTGAATTTCAGAAAAATTGAAATTGTGAAACATTTAAAAAGTTATCCTTTTTAGATAAAACTATACTAAATATATTCACGTCACCAAATAATAACACTGTTTTGCAATGAAGGTCTACAGTAGCCTCAGCAGCACTCTGTAAGGTAGTGCCATGATGTAGCCGGAGGACAGCTAGCTTCCGTCTTCCTCTGGGTACATTGACTTCAATACAAAACCTAGGAGGCTCATGGTTCTCACCCCCTTCCGTAGACTTACACAGTAATTATGACAACTTCCGGAGGACATCCTCCAACCTATCAGAGCTCTTGCAGTCATTTAGCAGACGCTCTTATCCAGAGCGACTTACAGTTAGTGAATGCATACGTATTATTATTTTGTATTTTGTTTATTGATTTTATTTCTTTTTTTCATACTGGCCCCCCGTGGGAAACGAACCCACATCCCTGCCGGCCAAACCCTCCCCTACCTTGGATGACGCTGGACCAATTGTGCACCGCCCATGGGTCTCCCGGTTGCGGCCGGCTGCGACAGAGCCTGGACTCGAACCAGGATCTCTAGTGGCACAGCTAGCACTGCGATGCAGTGCCTTAGACCACTGCGCCACTCGGGAGACAAATGTGGTGAGTAGTTGACTCAAAGAGAGAGAAAGACAATAGTTGAACAGTTTTGAATAAATTAATTTCTTCAAAAATGAAGGAGAAGCAAGAGAGAGATAGAGAGAGCGTTATATTTCATATTTTTTTAAACTTTCACTTACTTAGTTAGCAAATGCAGCTAGCTAGCTAGTTTAGCCTTCTCAAACACCCAGCTCAAACAGAGGGATGCTATGTTAGCTAGCTAGCAATGACTATCCAACACAACACTGAAACTCTTCCAAGTCAAGGTAAGCTTTTGGTTTTACTAATTTATTGCCACCGAGGCCCGCTGGTGTAACTGCTAAACTGCTTACTGAACTGCACAATGTAACGTTACTGATTGATTATATCAGGTTTACTAACACGTTAGTTCTATTAGCTATGTTGACTATGCCATTACTTTAGCTAATATGGTGACCACGATATAGGCTGTGTCTGGCGGTTATGATATGGTTTGGCTTGGAAAGGTTTTTTCATGTGGTCACGTACAGCTGATGTGTTGTGCATTGAAGTCCACAAGCGAAGGGAGAAGGTGAGAGGAGGAGAGCACATAGGTGCAATAAGGAATACAACGTAGCTGCTATGAAAGTGAACTGTGTTTACATGTGATCAGGGGTGTATTCCGCCGTTTCTGTTGAAAAACGTTTCTTAAACAGAAGCAAACGGAACGAAACGGGGATAAACATACCTGCATTTTGTCCAATAGAAACTCTTGTTTGCAACTGTTGGACTAATGATTACACCCTAGATCAGCTAGATTCAGGCAAGAGTCTAAATGTAAGAGTGTGCAAGGCAGTATTGAATGTGTACTGTCTGTCACCTCAAATTCTTATCATCTCGACCTGTTACCTACGTTGTAAACTTTCATTCATAGGCTAGGTTGTAACAACCTCATGATGAGTATAAGGAAAATTCAAGTATCATGTAGTAGCCTAAACCTATCGATGTTACATTGACCTGGGTGAATGGAATATGAATGACAGTCATCCAATATGCTGTAATAGAAATAAGGCCACACTCATGGAAGAAAACGTCCTCCCTAATCTTAAACGGCACCGACCGCCACTGTTTGAGGAGCATGCTCTTGCTGCCCAACAGGTGATATTCCAAACAAACTCTGTATGCCATGGGCTCTCCAACCCTGTTCCTGCTGCTACCCGGTGCTTAATTTGGAAAACCAGGTGAAATCTGTTCAGGATCATCGATAGTAACATGTTTTCACAAGAAAACATATTTCACTAAACTGTTGACAGCCCCTCTGCGCGCTTGAGAAAGGAATAAAGGAGCAAGAGGATGAGATGTAAATGTATGGTGGTGATATATTTTGTAGTTAAAGGTAATGTGTCAGCCTATTAATTATGAAAATATAAAAAAATCTCTATTACTAGGCTATTCAAGATCATATACAAAGACACTATAATTGTAAGCTAACTATAAGCCTCCCTGCACAATCAATGAACCAACAGCATTGCCTAGGGCTATACATTCTCTCCCAGACTCGTGGATGAAATTTTGGATATACATTTTGGAGCGTAGCATAAGGTAACCCAGTCCATCCAGTATGCATAATAATACCGTCCACACTCAAAGGCTAGACCAATTATGTACCAAAGACATCTTAAATCAGTTTTGTTTTATGTTTTTCTTCCATACATAATATGTGGTAGGTTATGTATTGTATAACAACACAGTCATAGTTTTCATTCGGTGGATTTTCAGGCTTGGGCTATAAGCCTATGCATATGCATAAACTCTAATATGCATATGGTTGTTTTGAATTAATCATCACCTTAGAAAGCGCTGTCCATTTTGTTGTGTTAGGCTTTGAAACAACATCCACAATGACCATGTTTTACACTCAATTTCAACCTGCTGTTGAACTTCTTTCTTCAAATGTATCATCACAGTGAGGTGAGTTTTAAAAGCATGATACTGTTTTGATGATAAGTGTTTGATGTGATTTTCGATTAACATTTGCATTGATGCCAGAGTGGTTAGAGGGACAATAGAGCCCTGAGTACCAGGCCATTAGCGACTTAATGGTCATTAGGCTACTACCAACGCATGTCCTGAGTGCATAAGAGGCGATTACCATGACTCAACGGTCACGTGGAATTTTACTGCGGTCACAACTCACTGTTGGTGTGGCGGTAGGGATGTGGGTTCTGTAAACCACAATAACCCTAGGTGCAGCAACATGTAGAAAACTGAAGATAGAAAATGTTATGCTACAAGCTAATTTATGGAAGGCTTGGCTGTTGAAGATAGAAATGCCATATGTAGAGCTGACATGTTGTGTATTGAGCTGTCACGTTATACAGTGAGGGAAAAAAGTTATTGATCCCCTGCTGATTTTGTACGTTTGCCCACTGACAAAGAAATGATCAGTCTATCATTTTAATGGTAGGTTTATTTGAACAGTGAGAGACAGAATAACAACAAAAAAATCCAGAAAAACGCATGTCAAAAGATATTATTAATTGATTTCCATTTTAATGAGGGAAATAAGTATTTGACCCCTCTGCAAAACATGACTTAGTACTTGGTGGCAAAACCCTTGTTGGCAATCACAGAGGTCAGACGTTTCTTGTAGTTGGCCACCAGGTTTGCACACATCTCAGGAGGGATTTTGTCCCACTCCTCTTTGCAGATCTTCTCCAAGTCATTAAGGTTTCGAGGCTGACGTTTGGCAACTCAAACCTTCAGCTCCCTCCACAGATTTTCTATGGGATTAAGGTCTGGAGACTGGCTAGGCCACTCCAGGACCTTAATGTGCTTCTTCTTGAGCCACTCCTTTGTTGCCTTGGCCGTGTGTTTTGGGTCATTGTCATGCTGGAATACCCATCCACTACCCATTTTCAATGCCCTGGCTGAGGGAAGGAGGTTCTCACCCAAGATTTGACGGTACATGGCCCCGTCCATCGTCCCTTTGATGCGGTGAAGTTGTCCTGTCCCCTTAGCAGAAAAGCACCCCCAAACATAATGTTTCCACCTCCATGTTTGACGGTGGGGATGGTGTTCTTGGGGTCATAGGCAGCATTCCTCCTCCTCCACACATGGCGAGTTGAGTTGATGCCAAAGAGCTCCATTTTGGTCTCATCTGACCACAACACTTTCACCCAGTTCTCCTCTGAATCATTCAGATGTTCATTGGCAAACTTCAGACGGGCCTGTATATGTGCTTTCTTGAGCAGGGGGACCTTGCGGGCGCTGCAGGATTTCAGTCCTTCACGGCGTAGTGTGTTACCAATTGTTTTCTTGGTGACTATGGTCCCAGCTGCCTTGAGATCATTGACAAGATCCTCCGTGTAGTTCTGGGCTGATTCCTCACCATTCTCATGATCATTGCAACTCCACGAGGTGAGATCTTGCATGGAGCCCCAGGCCGAGGGAGATTGACAGTTATTTTGTGTTTCTTCCATTTGCAAATAATCGCACCAACTGTTGTCACCTTCTCACCAAGCTGCTTGGCGATGGTCTTGTAGCCCATTCCAGCCTTGTGTAGGTCTAGAATCTTGTCCCTGACATCCTTGGAGAGCTCTTTGGTCTTGGCCATGGTGGAGAGTTTGTAATCTGATTGATTGATTGCTTCTGTGGACAGGTGTCTTTTATACAGATGACTCACTTTAAGAGTGTGCTCCTAATCTCAGCTCGTTACCTGTATAAAAGACACCTGGGAGCCAGAAATCTTTCTGATTGAGAGGGGGTCAAATACTTATTTCCCTCATTAAAATGCAAATCAATTTATAACATTTTTGACATGCGTTTTTCTGGATTTTTTTGTTGTTATTCTGTCTCTCACTGTTCAAAAAACCTACCATTAAAATTATAGACTGATAATTTCTTTGTCAGTGGGCAAACTTACAAAATCAGCAGGGGATCAAATACTTTTTTCCCTCACTGTATATTGAGCTGACATGTAATGTATTGAGCTGTCATGTTATATATTGATCTGACATGTAATGTATTGAGCTGTCATGTTGTATATTGAGCTGACATGTAATGTATTGAGCTGTTATGTCATGTATTGAGCTGTCATGTTATATATTGAGCTGTCATGTTATATATTGTGCTGACATAATGTATTGAGCTGTCATGTTATATATATTGAGCTGACATGTTATATATATTGAGCTGACATGTAATGTATTGAGCTGACATGTAATGTATTGAGCTGATATGTAATGTGTTGAGATATGGGAGCTGTATGATTGGTATGATGGATGTATAGAGGTGTATGACTGTATGTATTAAAAATAATAATGTATAGAGCTCACATTATTCATTATTCTACATTGGAGAACACATGTGCTAGCTATTGTGATGAACTGTTGTCACTCTGACTCTCCTAGCAGTTGCACTTATCAAGAACTTGTGAAAATGACAATTGATGACAGAACGCCTACTTGAATGTTAACAGAGTGTCTTTGAGGAGGTCATGAACCAATAAGAGTGCTTTGTAGTTGCTATGGTCAGGCCAGTACACCTGGATAAGCAGTTGTAAACAACAAGGCTATTGTTGTGTCCAGACCTTTGAGAGGTAGATAACAATGCGACCACAAAACAGCAGTGACACACCCCTATCTCTCCCCTATCACTGCTCTGTTCCACTAATGCCGAAACATGAATTTATGCGTGTTTTGCCGGGGCATCGCAGGAATGTGGAGGGTCTCCTCTGGCAGGCCTTGGCCCGATAAGAGACTCTGCAGAGCAACAGTCAGTTGTCAAAAGTGGTGATGCATGAACCGGTTCGCAGCATCAGCCACAACAAAATGGCTCCCCTTATCTCTTGACAGTGCTGTCTGGAGAGCTATGTCTCCTCCTCCTGTCTCTCTCTCTTACTCTCGCTTTCCCTCCGTCTTTCTATCCCTTTCTATCCCTCTGCCTCTTCTCAAACTCCCTCCCTCTCTCTGCAAACAGACCTCATCTGTTGACTCCGTAATCGGAAGGTGGGTCTCTTTATTGAATCGGACTGCCAAGTCGCTCTGGATAAGAGCGTCTGCTAAATGACTAAAATGTAAATGTAAATGTGTTAAATGGCTCTCTTTTGAACATCTGTGGCTATCTATTGTCGCCACTCAAAGAGCTCTAGTTATCTCATGCCGCCCATTTTAGATGAAACGACTATCTCTGAGCGGGCCCGTTTTTATCTTGACACGCCTTTGGAACATGTATGCATTATGTCGCCATGTGCAGGCATTCATACTGCGCAGGCATTCATACTGCGCAGGCATTCATACTGCGCAGGCATTCACACTGCGCAGGCATTCACACTGCGCAGGCATTCATACTGCGCAGGCATTCATACTGCGCAGGCATTCACATTGCCAACCTCTCCGAGCATCTTTAGAGCAGCTTGTGACTTCAGACACAGTTCCCTAATTACAATCTGTTTATTGTGTGCGGCAGCAAACACACGTTGTGCTCGCCATTGAAGTTAACATTACCTCCAGGCTCCCTTCCAGATTGTCTGTGTGGAGTGGTAATAATCTGGCAGCATGTGAATCCTCTTCTTTCTGGAGAAAATAATTTTAGAGCTCCACAAAGAACCTCTGAAAGCTGGGGGCCCAGGCATTGTTGGACTGAGGCGTCTGCACAGGCGCCTGATTAAAAAGGAGCATAGGCATTAATTGGACAGCTGATGGGGGGATGTCAGCAGCGGCGGATGACTCGTTATACCGCCCGAGTAGAATGGGGAGGAGGGTAAGACAGAGGCCACCATTTTAGCGATTCTTAGACCCAGAACAAACCCACACATCACTCAAGGGGTCTGCAGTGTTGGTTAAACAAAATCTATCATTCAATGTGTGTGTGTGTGTGTGTTTTGTGTGTGTGTGTGTGTATATCTGAGGGCCAGGGGTGGGATTTCAGGGACAGTTTGCTTGGCTAATGGGGTTGGCTGGCTTTTCTCTTGACTCTCTCAGGCGAGCAGCTAATTAGAGGGAGCAGATGAAAATGCAGTGTCTGGGATCCAAATCACATGCTCAGCCAACCAGGAATCAGCTCCGCCAGATCTTACCCAATCACAGATGCTCTCACCGATATCTCCTTCCTTGTTTTACCTCCTTTCCATCCACTCAATCACTGGCCAGATGATGTCTCAACCCTTAATGGATACACCTCCCTCCCCCACTCACCCTTTCAGCTTGTCCAGGGAAAGTCTTCCATTTGCCATGGTAACGGCGTATGTCAAATGGTCACTTGGCCCCGAGGACGTCTCACAAAAACAGGATCCATCAGGTTCAGGGTCATTTACCGTCCACATCATTGAGCGTCCCCCACTCCTCACATGAGCGATTGTGATGTGAAGAGGATTGTCCTTGAATGGGCAAAAGAGCTATTGGCCACACAAAGCAGAGAACATATAGGTGCACAGAGAGAACATACATTTTACATTTTAGTCATTTAGCAGACGCTCTTATCCAGAGCGACTTACAGTTAGTGAATAGCAATTATTATTATTATTATTATTTTTTTTTTATACTGGCCCCCCGAGGGAATCGAACCCACAACCCTGGCGTTGCAAACGCCATGCTCTATCAACTGAGCTACATCCCTACCGGCCATTCCCTCCCCTACCCTGGACAACGCTGGGCCAATTGTGCGCCGCCCATGAGTCTCCTGGTCGCGGCCGGCTGCGACAGAGCCTGGATTCGAACCAGGATCTCTAGTGGCACAGTTAGCACTGCGATGCAGTGCCTTAGACCACTGCGCCACTCAGGAGCACGACATGTATAGGTGGACAAAGAGTGACTATAGGAGAGCACAAAGGAAGAATGCATTAGGTGGACAAAGAAAGAGGTGTGCTCCCTTCTTTGAGAGGAGAGGAACACACAACCTTGAAGCATCCACCAAGGTTGAACACTGACTGGCCACAATAGTTACACTGTGCCATGTAGAGTAGCTGAACTGACAAGTTAAAGTCTTCGCAAAGATGTATTTCTAAATATAGTCTCACCAAACTCAAAACTGCAGGGATTATGATGTTATTTTTTTCACAACAGCTAAGCGGCGAAGTACAGTAGCACTTGTAGACGTGACACGAATCCCCAAAATGTTAAGAAGGATTTTAAAAACGAAGGAGAGCCCAGAGAGAGGGAGGGTCATGTCAAAACATCTCTCCGACAGTGATTACACAGACACAGGAACAAAGGGTGGAATTGCATTCACTTTTTCAGAGTAACCATGGCAATTACTTCCGTTCCTAGGGGCTGAATGGTCGGTGTGGACCCCGGCTGACTACAGCCCTTTCCCAGGAAAACAATCTCTGTGGGTTCCGCCATTTAAGTCATTTCAAAGGTATGTCTGAGGAAAGATCGAACTAAACATGGTTTTCAAGTGCCAGCACTGTTAAAATAAGATTTGTGTAAGAAAGTCGAAAGCCTTTTTCAATCCGAATCTCGGTTGACCATGTTATGACAGCAATGCGCTGGATGAAAGCTCATACTAGACCCTGAGATTAAAAAACTCATGAATAATTTATGTAAGGTTGGCTGAAAATTCGCCTGTCCCCTTGGCATGCTATCCTGCGGCTTGGCATAACTGACTGTGGTTCCTCGATGTTGGTAACAACCTTAATTTGCAAATACAAGCATAGACATTCTGATACCCATTGTAATTAGTGAATGATGATGCACACTTGGAACAACATTTTCTGTCTGCAAAACAGTGCTGAACAAACATAAACATATTACTCACCATATTACAGGGATAATAGTATCAAGTAGTATTTTACTGGGTGACTTTCACTTTGACTTTCTATTAAGGTATCTTTACTTTTACTCAAGTATGACAATTGGGTACTTTTTCCACCACTGGACTCACCCCAGACTGACAGAGAGAGAGAGCGAGAGAGAGAGAGATGAAGTGAGAGCGCAAGAGATGAAAGCCGAGAGACAAAGTGCCCACCAGCTGTTCAACCCCTCAAATCACAGAGTTCACTGGAAAACACTCAGTCATAACAGGGGCGTAGGTACAGGTGGGCCTGGGTGGGCCCAGTCCCACTAACTGGGGAGCCAGGCCCACTAACTGGGGAGCCAGGCCCACTAACTGGGGAGCCAGGCCCACTAACTGGGGAGCCAGTCCCACTAACTGGGGAGCCAGGCCCATTAACTGGGGAGCCAGGCCCACTAACTGGGGAGCCAGGCCCACTAACTGGGGAGCCAGGCCAACTAACTGGGGAGCCAGTCCCACTAACTGGGGAGCCAGGCCCACTAACTGGGGAGCCAGGCCAACTAACTGGGGAGCCAGGCCCACCCACTCAGATTGAGCAACAACAACAACACTTGTCAGTGTTCCACACAGGACATTATTTGTTTTGTTTGACCTAAACATGCAAACATGATCAGATAGAATTCATAGCACTCAGTGCACTGGGTTAGTCAGATTTGATTAAATATAACAGAATAGATGACCTGGAATGACATTCACTCTCACGGGATGGGTTGCCAAAAAGAACTAACTGAAACCCACACCCCTAACAAGGCACGAATATGACTGCATTGAGGCATATGTCACTGTGCTTCTATGGCTATATGCACCATGACACTGCCTATTTCATTTGTTCATTTAACACACAAGACAGCTCATAATCCAGTTCCTTTATCAGTCAACACACCTATATTTTAGCTATAAAAATGCTAAATTTTTGACTCTGTTGGAACAGAGTCAAACGTGGTTTCATGTGGTTCCATTCCAGCCATTACAATGAGCCCGTCCTCCTATAGCTCCTCCCACCAGTCTCTCTGATACACACACACACACAAACACAATGCATACATGTGAACCAAACACACATTCCCCTATTTGTCCCCTACACATGCAGACACACCTCATGCATATTTAATGCCGTGTTCCTGATGTATATTTCAGCACAGCGCGGGTGGCCTGATGATAGCTTTCCCAGCACAGCGGTCAAAGCAGTCCAGTCGGTGTTCCACACAGCATGGCCCTGCAATCACGGAA
>NC_140000.1:51408663-51426163 GCF_964263955.1 Coregonus lavaretus
AACATCTTTATGAATTTGTGGTTTCTGTATGTGGTGTAAATGAATGTGCTGTGTGTCTGTGTCTTTGTGTGTGTTTGTATGGACATGTGTGTATAAGTAAGTGTGTGTTGTCCAAATAGACTTTCTGTAACGCCTGTCAAACTAGGATCAATGAGGGGGAGAAGAGGGGCGGGGCCTTAATCCAAGGGTGGGGAGGAGCATGACAAAACTGCAGTGTGGAAGGAGGTTGCCGTGGTGAATCACCTGGTGTTGCCGTGGCAACAGACTGGTCTGTAGATGTTACTATTTATGTAAATTCCAGCCAGTGAGCTTAATGCGGGGCCAGTGTCAGCCAATACTCACTTAATATCATAGCCTGTTGCTACCTTGATACAAATAAAATGGAAAACTTCTAAATGAAAAAACACGATGAGAGTTATTCCTAAAACTTGACCCCCAACTGTAACTTAGGTAACTATCACCTATGGCACTTCATTCTGTACTGAACCTTTTTCTGTTAGGGAGACAAATATTTGTTATAATTTGACGGCTGCGCTTACATTTCATGAATATTATAATTTTGTATGTAATTTATCGTTGGCATCCTGGGACCTCATAACTACTCTCAGTTTATGTTAAGAAGAAGAAGAATCAGCAAAGACGGAGATAAAAGGTTTTCCAGGACACCTACACTATCTAACCTCTCATAGCATCAGGACACCTGTCTAACCCTCCCATAGCATCAGGACACCTGTCTAACCCTCCCATAGCATCAGGACACCTGTCTAACCCTCCCATAGCATCAGGACACCTGTCTAACCCTCCCATAGCATCAGGACACCTGTCTAACCCTCCCATAGCATCAGGACACCTGTCTAACCCTCCCATAGCATCAGGACACCTGTCTAACCCTCTCATAGCATCAGGACACCTGTCTAACCCTCCCATAGCATCAGGACACCTGTCTAACCCTCCCATAGCATCAGGACACCTGTCTAACCCTCCCATAGCATCAGGACACCTGTCTAACCCTCCCATAGCATCAGGACACCTGTCTAACCCTCCCATAGCATCAGGACACCTGTCTAACCCTCTCATAGCATCAGGACACCTGTCTAACCCTCTCATAGCATCAGGACACCTGTCTAACCCTCCCATAGCACCAGGACACCTGTCTAACCCTCCCATAGCATCAGGACACCTGTCTAACCCTCCCATATTTCCCTTTCCTTTCCCTTTCCCATAGCATCAGGACACCTGCAAAATCTCACATTGACCTAACCAACTAGGAATAGAAGTATCCATGACACATGACATGAGCAAAACATGTTACCTACTTCAAGGAAGGAAGGACAGCCACGCATCTACAGAATTGGAATCAGGACCAATCTCATGCTCTATCCGTCTGTCTCTGAGAAGGCCAGTTGCCTCATCACTGATTCTGCTAGCATGGCTAGCTCCATTAGCACACAGTGCATGCCGAGACACTGACCTCCAGACTAGCACATCTGCTAATACAATAAATCTAAATGAGTCCTTTGTCAAATTCATGTCCTTTTAATAATGATCTGAACGTCTCTGAGTAAACACGGACTTCCTATTTCACACAGACCGACGAGGGAAATGTCCTCGCATCAATGCCAGCTCAAAGTGACTGATGGCACAGATGTGGCTGAGTAAAAAGTTGGTTGGTAATAAACAGAGACTCAAGGAATTGTGCCAGTGGTAGCAAAACAGGCCAGCCTCTGCATAACAACTCGCCACCCTGTATTTCCTTGTAGGGTGGGCAGGGGGGTAGAGTGGGCTGGGAGGTAGGGTGGGCAGGGGGGTACGGTGGGGGTTTAGGTACCGAAGGGCACCTCTACATCCCCAGGAATGACTGCCAAAGACATGCAAGGAGGGGGGTTGGGGTGGAAGACTGGTGGGATGGAACAAGTGTGAGGAGGGTAAGGAGAGTGTGTGGAGGAGAGTCAAACTGGATGGGAAGAAGAACAACAAGTCTTGGCTGTGTTCTGTCGCTATCGGGGAGAGAAAGGCTATGAAAGTGTGTGTGTGTGGAGGGGCTCTCTCTCCATGGGTACCTCCATGTCTCTAGAAGTGACTGCCAACGACATGCAAGCCAGGGGGTTTTGAGGAGGGAGTGTGTGTGTTCTGCACTGGCACCATGCATGCCTTGGCAGTGCTCCGGAAGTGTTGGGTAGCCCTAGGGGAGAGGGGGACGGTTGCGTTCGCGATGAGGTTACCACCCTGTGGTGTGTGCTGTCAGTTCCAGAAAGGGATTTTACCAACACGGTGGAAGAGGAAAGGACAGGAGGAGAGCAGGCACAGTTCTCTGTGTGTGTCCCTTTGTGTGTCAACCACTTTCCCTCTATTCATCCCTCTCTCATCCCTCTATCCATCCCTCTCTCATCCCTCTATCTATCCCTCTCTCATCCCTCTATCCATCCCTCTCTCATCCCTCTATCCATCCCTCTCTCATCCCTCTATCCATCCCTCTCTCATCCCTCTATCTATCCCTCTCTCATCACTCTATCTATCCCTCTCTCATCACTCTATCTATCCCTCTCTCATCCCTCTATCCATCCCTCTCTCATCCCTCTATCCATCCCTCTATCCATACCTCCCTCTCTCATCCCTCTATCCATCCCTCTATCTATCCCTCTCTCATCACTCTATCCATCCCTCTCTCATCACTCTATCCATCCCTCTCTCATCACTCTATCCATCCCTCTCTCATCCCTCTATCCATCCCTCTCTCATCACTCTATCCATCCCTCTATCCATACCTCCCTCTCTCATCCCTCTATCCATCCCTCTCTCATCCCTCTATCCATCCCTCTCTCATCCCTCTATCCATCCCTCTATCTATCCCTCTCTCATCCCTCTATCCATCCCTCTCTCATCACTCTATCCATCCCTCTCTCATCCCTCTATCTATCCCTCTCTCATCCCTCTATCCATCCCTCTCTCATCCCTCTATCCATCCCTCTATCCATACCTCCCTCTCTCATCCCTCTATCCATCCCTCTATCCATACCTCCCTCTCTCCATCCCTCTATCCATCCCTCTCTCATCCCTCTCTCCATCCCTCTCTCATCCCTCTATCCATACCTCCCTCTCTCCATCCCTCTCTCATCCCTCTATCCATACCTCCCTCTGTCATCCCTCTATCCATCCCTCTCTCATCCCTCTATCCATCCCTCTCTCATCCCTCTCTCCATCCCTCTCTCATCCCTCTATCCATACCTCCCTCTATCCATCCCTCTATCCATCCCTCTCTCATCCCTCTATCCATACCTCCCTCTATCCATCCCTCTATCATCCCTCTCTCATCCCTCTATCCATACCTTCCTCTCTCACCCCTCTATCCATCCCTCTATCCATACCTCCCTCTATCCATCCCTCTATCCATACCTCCCTCTCTCCATACCTCCCTCTCTCATGCCTCTATCCATACCTCCCTCTATCCATCCCTCTATCCATACATCCCTCTCTCATCCCTCTATCCATACATCCCTCTCTCATCCCTCTCTCCATACCTCCCTCTCTCATCCCTCTATCCATACCTCCCTCTCTCCATCACTCTATCCATACCTCGCTCTCTCATCCCTCTATCCATCCCTCCCTCTATCCATCCCTCTCTCCATCCATACCTCCCTCTCTCATCCCTCTATCCATACCTCCCTCTGTCATTCCTCTATCCATCCCTCTCTCCATCCCTCTATCCATACCTCCCTCTCTCAATACCTCCCTCTCTCATCCCTCTATCCATCCCTCCCTCTATCCATCCCTCTCTCCATCCATACTCCCTCTCTCATCCCTCTCTCATCCCTCTATCATCCCTCTCTCCATACCTCCCTCTATCCATACCTCCCTCTGTCATTCCTCTATCCATCCCTCTATCCATACCTCCCTCTCTCCATCCCTCTATCCATACCTCCCTCTCACAGCCCTCTCTCCATCCATCCCTCTCTCTCTCCATCCGTCTATCCATCCCTCTCTCCATCCTTTCTCTATTTTCTGTGATTTCTTTCCTATATTCCTGGAAGGTGAGTGTGTGTGTGAGCACACGCTTACGTCTAACACACAAACGATTAGCACTTACAGCTTCCTACAGTAATCGAACACGTCGTTCTCACATTAACACGAGAGCATGATGCCGCCGAATGCCATTACACACAAGGTGCTAAGTACACACACAAGAGGTTGACTTCCTCTCAACGCCTGAGAAACACAACAGGAGCAACAAAAAGAACAACGATAAACGATTCTTCTTTCTCTCACAGTTATGCTGCAAACCCATTACACAGACTGCATAAAGACAATTAATGAGGGTTTGAAGTGAGTGCTAAGAGTGGAAAATACCAATCAAATAACACAGCAATTACCGTAATGCAAAGGTAGAGAGAAAAATACCAGTCAAATAACACAGCAATTACAGTAATGCAAAGGTAGAGAGAAAAATACCAGTCAAATAACACAGCAATTACCGTAATGCAAAGGTAGAGAGAAAAATACCAGTCAAATAACACAGCAATTACCGTAATGCAAAGGTAGAGAGAAAAATACCAGTCAAATAACACAGCAATTACCGTAATGCAAAGGTAGAGAGAAAAATACCAGTCAAATAACACAGCAATTACCGTAATGCAAAGGTAGAGAGAAAAATACCAGTCAAATAACACAGCAATTACCGTAATGCAAAGGTAGAGAGAAAAATACCAGTCAAATAACACAGCAATTACCGTAATGCAAAGGTAGAGAGAAAAATACCAGTCAAATAACACAGCAATTACCGTAATGCAAAGGTAGAGAGAAAAATACCAGTCAAATAACACAGCAATTACCGTAATGCAAAGGTAGAGAGAAAAATACCAGTCAAATAACACAGCAATTACCGTAATGCAAAGGTAGAGAGAAAAATACCAGTCAAATAACACAGCAATTACCGTAATGCAAAGGTAGAGAGAAAAATACCAGTCAAATAACACAGCAATTACCGTAATGCAAAGGTAGAGAGAAAAATACCAGTCAAATAACACAGCAATTACCGTAATGCAAAGGTAGAGAGAAAAATACCAGTCAAATAACACAGCAATTACCGTAATGCAAAGGTAGAGAGAAAATCATTTACTTTTTTATTTTGTTGCACTTGTCAGAGTTGAGTTCAACACCTACTGTATAAATGAAGATGCCTTCCCGCTGGGCACAGACATCAGCTCAACGTGTAGTCTAGATTTACGTTTGGTTAAGTTGTCAACTAATGTGAATTCAACGTGAAATCAATAAAACAATGTCACCATGTCATTGGATTTAGGTTAAAAGTTGGGTGAAAAATAGAGGGCATGCCCTTACGTTGATTACTTTTTTCAAATCCAATTAGTTTTCCACGTTGATTCAACATCATCGCATGGGGGGGGCGCTTTACTTGGCTCATCGCGCTCTAGTGACTCCTTGTGGCGGGCTGGTCGCCTGCAGGCTGACCTCAGTCGTCAGTTGAACAGTGTTTCCTCAGACATATTGGCTTCCGGGTTAAGCAGGCAGTTGTAAAGAGGCACGGTCATGTTCTGGCGGGTCATGTTTCGGAGGACGCATGACTCGACCTTCGCCTCCTGGGGGATAGGGGGTAAAATACAACAAAAAATAAAATTAAAACAACTGAACACAACCCCGGCACCCAGATGAAAGGGATGAGAGGAATAAGTGAACTGGTCTGAAAGGAAGATGCATTGACATTGACAAGGGCCCATTCAACTCAGGTGAGAGTTTTCTTTCTCTCTCTTGCCTCACTCTCTCGTCTCTCTCTCGTCTCTTTCTCTCTCTCTTATTCAGATGGGAAATGTATTAAATAGAAACAAGGTTTGGCAGTAATGGCTTGACAGCGACACAGCACTAAAGAAAGAAGGGTAGAGTCAGTGATGATACACTGAAGTGTTAGAGGCACTGTAACAGACAGAAACTATGTCAAGATGGCTGCCTTGTGTGAGAGATGGAAAGAGAGAGCGAGAGAGATAGAGAGAGAGGGGAAAGGGAGAGAGAGAGAGAGGGAGAGAGGGGAAAGGGAGAGCGAGAGAGAGAGAGGGAGAGGGGAAAGGGAGAGCGAGAGAGAGAGAGAGGGGAAAGAAAGAGAGAGAGAGGGGAGAGAGAGAGAGAGAGAGAGAGAGGGGAAAGAGAGAGAGAGAGAGAGAAAGAGAGAAGGAGAGAGAGAGAGAGAGAGAGAGAGAGAGAGAGAGAGAGAGAGAGAGAGAGAGAGAGAGAGAGAGAGAGATAGAGAGAGGGGAAAGGGAGAGCGAGATAGAGAGAGCGAGTTAGAGAGAGCGATCTTATTCCAGGTGTGGTGTGTAAGCCGGTTGTCCCTGGATCAATGCTAAGGCCTGCCCACTGGGATATAGCACACACACACACTCACAGTGCTGGAGGTATTACTTGTGTTCAGGAACCCTCGCTGTCAACCACACATCATAGTCACATGATCAAGTGGCAGGTTAAAATAGCAACATGTTCACTATCCCCCTGAGGCCTGTGATAGCAGGAAGAAAGGGAGGGAGGGAAGGAGGGAAGAGAGAGAGGGGGGGGAGGGAGAGAGAGAGAGAGAGAGAGGATGAAGGAGAGAATATAGTAGAACAGAGTACAGGAGAGAAGACTTGAAAACCAGAGAGAGAGAAAGCATAGAATAGAATAGTAGAACAGAGTAGGGTAGAAAACAAGATTAGAGAGAGAAAGAGGAGACAGACGGACAGAGAATAGAGTCCAAGAGACAGAAATAGAGAGAATCAGGGAGAGAATAATCCTGTATTTCACCTTGACTTGTGAGACATAAACCCTGCTCTGTACACTGAACGAGACCTGACTGCAGACAGAGGGATTGTCAGCCTCCCAAATATACAAATCAACCTACAATCACATCATTCCCTTGTGGTTAAGGCTAGTGTCTGTTGAAAGTGCACGGCCCCATTAAAACAAATCTTTGAAGGATTCACCTTTCGCTTGAATCGTGCACTTGAGGGAGTGTATGGAAATATTCTGCCTTGAAGCTTAATACAGAAAATTCATACTCTGGGCAGAAACATGTTTTATTCAGATAGCATACTTAGAGAATGCTGGCTTTATGGGGGAAAATTCCTCCTTAATTATTCCATGGTAAACAGGACAAACTCATTAATTTATTTAATTACTCTTAATAATAATAAGAGTGTTATGTAGCGACTGAATGGACAAATCCATCTGTGGCACACTACGACTAGGGCTGCATCCCAAATGGCACCCTATACCTTATATAGTGCACTGGTTTTGACCGGATCCCTATGGGCCCTGGTCAAAAGTAGTGCACTAAATAGGGAGCCATATGGCATGCAGCCTATAGGACGGATGGGAACTCCCAGGTTGGAGGGTTTACAGTTGGTTGTGGGATAGTGAGGAATCTGTGGATCATCTGACCAGTGTTTGGGAAACCCTGATTTAGCAGACACTCTTATTCAGAGTAAATACAAGACCAAGTAGGGTTAAGTGCCTTGCTCAAGGGCATATCCACAGATCTTTCACCTAGTCGGCTTGGGGATTCAAACCAGCGACCTTTCGGTTACTGACCCAACGCGCTAGGCTACCTGCCACCATACAATCACATACATGACATGGTAATGACCGCACTCACAGCACAAAACACACTTAAGCCTAGATTCAATCTGTATCGAGGAAGATCCGCACTACCGCGTGATTGAAATGGGTTCGCGGACACTGCATTCACGGAACACGCTGCATTTGTCAGACTCGGCTTAATCAAAAATGCCTTTTAAATTTAAATCACACTATAACACAGATCTTCCGCAATAAAGATTGAATCCAAACCTTACTGTGTGCAGTGGTGAGAACATCCATGTTAGCATGTTAAATATCCATCCACAGGTTGATTTTAACTTGACTTGGGGTTGCCGTATTAGGAAAGATAAAGTTTCACCAACCAACATTGGAGACAACATTAT
This sequence comes from Coregonus lavaretus, assembly GCF_964263955.1. Taxonomy (NCBI): domain Eukaryota; kingdom Metazoa; phylum Chordata; class Actinopteri; order Salmoniformes; family Salmonidae; genus Coregonus; species Coregonus lavaretus. The sequence continues at coordinate 51,416,622 of NC_140000.1, forward strand.
TTACAAAGGGATTCCAGTTGTGGAAAAGTACGATTCTGACTTGAGGCTGAAAAGTTATTAGTAGTACGACTTTAAAACCAGAGCACAGACTCTCCAAAGTAAATCAGAGATTATTTACAAAAAATCTCTATGACCACTGGTGCATTCTAGGATGAACCACACACACACACACAACAAAACCATGGTCTACAGAGGACCACGCTTTCATTAGTCTGAAGAAAAAACTAAAATCTGCTCCGAAACATATTTCAGTTCTGAATTATTGAATAGGTTTCATTCGCCCTCCAAAACGCCTCAAAGGAGAAACATGCTTTGGGCTCATGAAAAATAGATATTTGCTCCTCTCCCTCTTTTGTTTGAAACAAAGTCATTGATTTTTTTCTTTACTTTTGTCTCCAAGTTTTTGTTGCCCTGTTACAGGAAATGTAAACTCTTCCTGCGTTTGACCTTGAATTGAAATTCAATTTCCATTTTCTTCAATGGAAACAAAGACTTCATTGATGGGTTTTATGTTCTTGAACTAGATCAGTTGACAGACATGGGGAAGATTGGTTTATCATTGTAGATAGTTGTTGATGTTGTTGCAGTTAGACAGAGGTTCAGGGAAGTATCTCCACACAAACAACGTTGCTGACAAACCTTCCTCATTAGCTTGCTCTAATATCTATTTACTCAGTCTCGCCTCCGATCCAAATGCATTAGCTTGACTCCAAACGCTACACAAATAATGCATAGACAGAGAGAGGAAGAAGACAGTACAGATTTGTGTTGAGACACCAAAGCCCTACAAGTGTAGTGAGCTAAAACCGGATTCTTTAATGTCTCCCCACTTACTCCACAAGGTCTCTGCAAGTCCTTGAGAAAGCACTTCTTACCTACCTACTAGGCACCAGGCCCTTTAGCTCCACTCCTCCTATCCTCCTCCCTCCACAACCTGGACTTGGTGGTAGACGTAACATAGTAAATGTTAATCCGGGACACTCCAATTAGTATGATATGTTACGTTTCGTATGGTATGTATTCATTTGTAGATGTCCATCATCCATTTTGCATGATATGTTAGGAATTACAATTCGTATAATTGCAATTTGTAAGATATGTTATCAATTGCAATTCATACAATATGTTCCGAAATTGCTAAACGTATGATCTGTTACGAATTCAAATTTGTTGTGGCTAACGTTAGCTAGGTGGCTAACGTTAACTAGGCTAGGGGTTAGGGGTTAAGGTTAGGGGGAGAGTTAGCTAACATGATAAGTAGTTGAAAAGAAGCTAAAAAGTAGCAATTAGTTGCAAAGTTGCTAATTAGCTAAAACGCTTAATTTGTCCATGATGAGAATCGAACACGCGACCTTTGGGTTGCTAGATGTTTGCGTTATACGCCAACCATCCACCCACCCTACCTTCGTTTTTGCCTTACGTAACCTGCTTTCTTATGGAACCATACCAAACGTAACATGTCATACTAATTGGAGTGTCCCGGCTGCCCTCCATCAGGTGCCCTAATAGACATCTCATCAGTCTGGAGGAGAAGCCAGGCGTGAAAAGAATGGTGCCTGAAAGAGAGAGGGAGAGAGGGAGAGGACGAGAGAGAGAGAGAGAAAAGAGAAGGCTTTTTAAAGCACAGTCATCAGACTCAGCAGGTGACTCAAGTGACTGAAGAAGGCACCATGCGACAGAGCTCATAATTGCCCTTGGAGCATATTGCCTCATCCTGCCGCCCCGTAATTGGTGCCAGCCACTTGTGATAAATTAATAAAGCCATCTGTGATTTGTGCTAAATGAGTAAGGCCTTGCCTGATTGGTTGGTGGTGCAGGAGATTAAGACTGGTGTCTAATAGGATCCCTCACTAGCCCCTCCCCTGAGGTACTTGTGTATATCTAATAGGATCTAAAATAGGACTTGGACAAAGGTGTAGGGCCCTCTTGGGAGGTGGGTGTGTGAACCACATGGACCTGTGGTTGAAGACACTTGAGGGTAATATTGTAGGGGAGAACAATATTGCTCCTGGAGAGCCGCAATGTGTGCAGGCTTTTGTTTCACATCTTAAGATGAATGCACTAATTGGAAGTGGCTCTGGATAAGAGCGTCTGCTAAATGACTGAAATGTAAACATAGCTCAAAAAAATGGATTTAACTGATCATGGTCTAAAATGACTAAATACTATTAAACACTGTGGATTTAATAGCTAAATCAGTTATGTTAGTTCTAAATAAACAGATTAACATCATAAAATGTGTACACAAAACTATGCATGGCAACATTTACATATCAAAGGTGTACATTTATTTTGGCATTCAAAATGCTGTGTAGTCAATACTTCAACTTGTACTTGAGTCGTTGCTCAACCCACTTACTGTCTGAACTGATGGAAAGCCAGTAACATTGGACATAAATGTGACACCAAACAACCACTTATCTGTTATTTAGGATTAAATACATCTGAATAGTGCAGTCGCGTGTGCTGTGTCATTCTGTGCTAACAACACTGCTCATTTAGGATGCAAATGAGATCAAGGTGTGTAAGAGTCTTTTAAATGTAAGAGGTGACCTACCTTAAGTAGCACTGGTACTTTAAGTCCTTTGAGTAGAACTAGGACGCCATAGCCTGGTAAAACCATACTGAAAGCTGCGCTCAGCATGATTCAATGGTGAGTGCAGCATCCAGTCTGGTTTAAACCATGCTAAGGACATTAACAGTCCTTGGTGAAATCTAGTTGCTTTGTCTGTTTGGCGATTTAATTCAAGTAACAACAACATGCTTATTTTTTACAATTTGCTCATTTTTATTTAGCAGAATTTTTTAATACAATGACAAGGTCCATCATAAGGAAACAAATTCAAACACTGTTTCTGCTACGGCATACAGAGACAGAGAGAGAGAGAGACCGAGAGAGAGAGACAGAGAGAGATCATCATGTCACCATCATATGTAAACATTACAGAAAGAGGGAGGAGGAAGATGAGAAAATGCTGTTTGTCAAGGTGTTCAGAGAGAGAGAGAGAGAGAGAGAGAGAGGAAAGACGAGAACAAAACACTCCCAACATAAACGTCATTAAATGTCATATCACATAGGTATACATCAAGGAGAGAAATAAGACCATCTGTTTTTTTCCCCTCTGTGTGGCTCTCCATCCAGCTTTTTAAAATAAACTTCATAAAACATTTTCAGCATAGCATTATTCATTTCTTGTCATTCATTTAGGAAGCATTTCTCTCTGCAAAAAGCTGTTAATAATAAAAGTGAATGGATCCTCTGCATAAATGGATCCTCTGTTAATGGATCCTCTGCTCCCCCTTCACAAGGCCTAGCCCCTTTCCTGTACAACGGATAGCAGGGATTGGCTGTGGTAGGGATAGGGTAAGGTAGCGATGCGCATGATTAGCTGACGTGGGCGTATGACGTCACTAATCACGAAACGGACTGAAAGGATGACATAGCAATTAACGGAGCTCTGCAGCAGGGGGAAGGAACATGATAAGAATGCCTGGTAGTGGCTGAGGAAGGAAGGATTGGACAGTCACTGGTTTATGATGGAAAGAGTTCATTGCTATAGCATGCTCTTTCAGAGTCAGAAGGGAGGGAGGAGGAGGAGGGGGGAGGAGGGGATGGCAGAAGGGATGCGCTGAATAGTAGGAGAGAGTACTGAAAGGGTGAACTTGGAATAAAAGGGAGGGAGAGAGAGAGAGAGAGAGAGAGAGAGAGAGAGAGAGAGAGCGAGAGAGAGCGAGAGAGAGCGAGAGAGAGCGAGAGAGAGCGAGAGAGAGCGAGAGAGAGCGAGAGCGAGAGAGAGAGAGAGAGAGAGAGAGAGAGCGAGAGAGCGAGAGAGCGAGAGAGCGAGAGAGCGAGATAGAGAGAGTCCATGCTTGTCGTTTACTTTGTTTTATTTTCGTTGAATTGTTTTCTGTCACTTTTTCTCGTCCAATGAGTGCATCTCGTCTTCTGCGTTGGTCTTTGGAATGGCGTCGTGCGTTTTTCATTTTTTTAGTTTGTAGCCAAACTCGTCTGCGTCGTCGTCGCGGAAGTCTCCGTAGCGCCAGATGTTGAGCTGAGATACAACAAGGAGACATAAAGGACCATGAGCGCTTAGTGAACAGCTGACAATAAAACAGACAAGCAACAAATAGTCTCACATTAACATTCAGTTCAAATGGGGAGCTCCAATGGCCGCCACAGCCTCCCCTCAGCCTCCCTCGAAAGAGAGAGAGAGAGAGAGAGAGAGAAGGTTCGAAAGAGAGAGAAAGAGGCCGGTAGAGAGAGAGGTTGAAAGGTAGAGAGAACATCAGTGTACTCTCACACCCCAGTGAGAACGAGGGGAGCATCATCATTGAATCCTTTCCAGAAGGGCCCCGGTGCTTCAGACACATCCCTGTCTATTCCCTTCTCCATGCCATTAAATCCACTCCGCTGAGCTCTGCATCCCTCATCAAGCATCCAAGCAATTTCCTGCTAAATGTTCAGTTAGACGCGCAATGGGAGGGGCGGTCGAAGTGTGTGTGTGTGTGTGGGGGGGGGGTGTTTAAAGCGGATTTCTAGGTGTGTGTGTGTGTGAGAATTTTCAAGACGACACCAACCGAGGCCCCCTCCTCTCCTCATCAGCAGCGTGTGTGTTCAGCTGTTAACGTGACGATTCACAGCCAATTAGCGCCCATGCTAATTAGCGCTAGTCGTCAATGTTGTCCTTCCTTTTTCTTTTCCTTTTCTTTCCATGCTTTGTCGCTCTTTGCCTGTGATTGGGCGATTGTTTGAGCATGGCGTTGTGTGGTTGGACAATATGTCAAAGCAGGGAGAGCGTTTGTCTTATGACTGACTGTTGGAGAGAACTGAGCTTTCTTGAAGGTCACAGTGTTTAAGGAGGATAAATGAATTTTCACCTGTTTACCATAAAGCAGGTAAAACAAGCACCCCAAGATTAGACAAACTAACCTTGGGCAAGGTACGGTAAACAGTTACTGTATAACTATGAGTATTAGGATTGAGCGGTGTAATCTCAAGGATAAATGAAACTGGGCCATACTTAAACGGGTAAAACCATATGCTTTTTTATATGCTCTGTCATCTGACTAGACGATTGGCTATTGTACCTAAACAGGTACAACCACCTGCGTTTGGATTGGTTGCTGTGCTGTGAGCGGACACAGCGATTGGCCCTGGGATGTGCGGAGGCGGGCAAGAGGCCTGTGTGTCATGTGGACTCTCTCCCTCTCCATCCCTTGCTTTCTTTCCACCAGCGTGGGCCTGCACAGACTGTGGGCGAGCGTCCATATAGGACAGCACTGCCTGCCAATGAGATGTGTAATGTCTTCAGAGAACAGACAGGTGGAGCGCAAGAGAGAGGGAGCAGTGAAATTAAGGAGATCTCTTTTTTCTACTAGTAGTTGTAATTACTGCTCTAGAAACACTGGTTTACCTATCATACCAATAAAGATAGGCTGAATTTGTATTGTGTTGAGCGAGGTAGTACGAAAGAGGGAGAGAAAAGTGAGAAAGAGAGGGAGCGAGGTAGAGAGAGAGAGGGAGAGAGCAAGAGAGAGGGAGCAAGAGAGGTAGAGAGAGTAACTTACCCTGGCAGTCTTGGCAGACTCCTGACCGTTGAGATACTCTGTCACCTGAGAGAGAGAGAGAGAGAGAGAACATGCATTAGTGATGCAACTAAACCAGACTGAATGCTGTGGAGAGAAACACATGGGGTGCATCTCAACTCTCTAAAGTAGCCTCCTCCACTCGTCTCCTTCCCTTCATTCAATATCAGCTCAGAGCAGATGAATGAGAAGGACAAAAGTGGAGGACGCCACTTTAGACTATCGACACGCACCGACAAACGCATTCCCACCCATACATTCATAATACACATAACGACAGGCTACATTGGTAGCACTGCAGGGCATACGGTAACAACAAAAACAGCTAGGTCATCATCAGATTAATAGGAAACGCGGATGCTAACGGCTAGCCCACGTGCTAACAGACTAACACAACAGTGAGCAATCAGGCCAAGTGGCTCTCATCTATACAGCGAGCTAGCTTTTAGCGATTGCTATTTAGCATTTAATTACAATCTAAATGCATTCACATTTCACACGTCAGCGCTAGGCTAGCAGGTTGAGAGAGGCCTACGCTAGTGATGAAATCAGACCTGTATTGTGATTGTACTGCATCACAAGGATAGGTGATTAGTCTGCGATGGCACTGATGGAGCATTGAATGGTTGGAATAGAGTGAGAAAGTCAGAAGCCTCTGTAGGATATTGAGGTCTGTAAATGAAGTGGATTGTGTTTGTCTACGTCCGGGTCTTTGTTAGGGCTGGGAATTACGATATTATCACAATACTTAGGTGTCGATACGATATGTATTGCGATTCGATACTGTGATTCTATTATGATTTGATGTTCTAAACATATTGTTCACCATATGTCTGCTGCAGAGGGACAAGAGAGAGCCATGAGAAAACAAGTTTTGATCAGTCATGGAAATAAAAGTGCTGAAAACAAATTGCCTCCCTATTTAAAAAGAAGATGGAGAACAAGCTATGAAGGACAAATACTGGAATTTTGGTGTGCAGGTATAGCCAACTAGCGCAAAAATAATATTGTGATATTGTCAAAATGATACGATATATCGTCAAAAATAATATCCTGATATATAACTGTATCGATTCCCCACATCACTACTCTTTGTGTATGGGATTAGGCTAGCTTGGATAGACAGGATTTGACTCGGCTCAGATGAGAGAGAGAGAGAGAGTCATAGACAGAGAGAGAGAGAGAGAGTCATAGACAGAGAGAGAGAGAGAGTCATAGACAGAGAGAGAGAGAGAGAGAGTCATAGACAGAGAGAGAGAGAGAGAGTCATAGACAGAGAGAGAGAGAGAGTCATAGACAGAGAGAGAGAGAGAGAGAGAGTCATAGACAGAGAGAGAGAGAGAGAGAGAGTCATAGACAGAGAGAGAGAGAGAGAGAGAGAGTCATAGACAGAGAGAGAGAGAGAGTCATAGACAGAGAGAGAGAGAGAGTCATAGACAGAGAGAGAGAGAGAGTCATAGACAGAGAGAGAGAGAGAGAGAGAGAGTCATAGACAGAGAGAGAGAGAGAGAGAGAGAGAGTCATAGACAGAGAGAGAGAGAGAGTCATAGACAGAGAGAGAGAGAGAGTCATAGACAGAGAGAGAGAGAGTCATAGACAGAGAGAGAGAGAGAGAGAGAGTCATAGACAGAGAGAGAGAGAGAGTCATAGACAGAGAGAGAGAGAGAGTCATAGACAGAGAGAGAGAGAGAGAGAGAGAGAGTCATAGACAGAGAGAGAGAGAGAGAGTCATAGACAGAGAGAGAGAGAGAGTCATAGACAGAGAGAGAGAGAGAGTCATAGACAGAGAGAGAGAGAGAGAGAGAGTCATAGACAGAGAGAGAGAGAGAGAGAGAGTCATAGACAGAGAGAGAGAGAGAGTCATAGACAGAGAGAGAGAGAGAGTCATAGACAGAGAGAGAGAGAGAGTCATAGACAGAGAGAGAGAGAGAGAGTCATAGACAGAGAGAGAGAGAGAGAGAGTCATAGACAGAGAGAGAGAGAGAGAGTCATAGACAGAGAGAGAGTCATAGACAGAGAGAGAGAGAGAGTCAGACAGAGAGAGAGAGTCATAGACAGAGAGAGAGAGTCATAGACAGAGAGAGAGAGAGAGTCATAGACAGAGAGAGAGTCATAGACAGAGAGAGAGAGCGAGAGAGAGTCATAGACAGAGAGAGAGAGTCATAGACAGAGAGAGAGAGTCATAGACAGAGAGAGAGAGTCATAGACAGAGAGAGTCATAGACAGAGAGAGAGAGAGTCATAGACAGAGAGAGAGAGAGTAAGACAGAGAGAGAGAGTCATAGACAGAGAGAGAGAGTCATAGACAGAGAGAGAGAGAGAGAGTCAGACAGAGAGAGAGTCATAGACAGAGAGAGAGAGAGTCATAGACAGAGAGAGAGAGAGTCATAGACAGAGAGAGAGAGAGAGTCATAGACAGAGAGAGAGAGAGTCATAGACAGAGAGAGAGTCATAGACAGAGAGAGAGTCATAGACAGAGAGAGAGAGAGTCATAGACAGAGAGAGAGAGAGAGAGTAAGACAGAGAGAGAGAGTCATAGACAGAGAGAGAGAGCGTCATAGACAGAGAGAGAGAGAGTCATAGACAGAGAGAGAGAGTCAGACAGAGAGAGAGTCATAGACAGAGAGAGAGAGAGTCATAGACAGAGAGAGAGAGTCATAGACAGAGAGAGAGAGAGTCATAGACAGAGAGAGAGAGAGAGTCATAGACAGAGAGAGAGTCATAGACAGAGAGAGAGTCATAGACAGAGAGAGAGAGAGTCATAGACAGAGCGAGAGAGAGAGTCATAGACAGAGAGAGAGAGAGTCATAGACAGAGAGAGAGAGTCATAGACAGAGAGAGAGCGAGAGAGAGCAAGAGAGAGCGAGTCATAGACAGAGAGAGAGAGAGTAAGACAGAGAGAGAGAGTCATAGACAGAGAGAGAGAGCGTCATAGACAGAGAGAGAGAGAGTCATAGACAGAGAGAGAGAGAGAGAGTCAGACAGAGAGAGAGTCATAGACAGAGAGAGAGAGAGTCATAGACAGAGAGAGAGAGAGAGTAAGACAGAGAGAGAGAGTCATAGACAGAGAGAGAGAGCGTCATAGACAGAGAGAGAGAGAGTCATAGACAGAGAGAGAGAGAGAGTCAGACAGAGAGAGAGTCATAGACAGAGAGAGAGAGAGTCAGACAGAGAGAGAGAGTCATAGACAGAGAGAGAGAGAGTCATAGACAGAGAGAGTCATAGACAGAGAGAGAGTCATAGACAGAGAGAGAGTCATAGACAGAGAGAGAGAGAGTCATAGACAGAGAGAGAGAGAGTAAGACAGAGAGAGAGAGAGTAAGACAGAGAGAGAGAGTCATAGACAGAGAGAGAGAGCGTCATAGACAGAGAGAGAGAGAGTCATAGACAGAGAGAGAGAGAGAGTCAGACAGAGAGAGAGTCATAGACAGAGAGAGAGAGAGTCATAGACAGAGAGAGAGAGAGAGAGAGTCATAGACAGAGAGAGAGAGAGTCATAGACAGAGAGAGAGAGAGTCATAGACAGAGAGAGAGAGTCATAGACAGAGAGAGAGAGTCGTAGACAGAGAGAGAGTCATAGACAGAGAGAGAGTCATAGACAGAGAGAGAGAGAGTCATAGACAGAGAGAGAGAGAGAGTCATAGACAGAGAGAGAGAGAGAGTCATAGACAGAGAGAGAGAGTCATAGACAGAGAGAGAGCGAGAGAGAGCAAGAGAGAGCGAGTCATAGACAGAGAGAGAGAGAGTCATAGACAGAGAGAGTGAGAGAGAGCGCGATAGTGACAGAGCGACAGAGAGAGAGAGAGAGAGAGAAGCGGCAGGCAGCGCTGGCCATATTGCCCGCTTATGCCATAGCGTCCGTTTAGCCTCATTGACTGAGCCTGACGATGAGTCACAGGACACAGCATGACGGGACCGAGGGACGGGGGAGGGAGGGAGGGAGAGGGAGGGAGGGAGA
>NC_140000.1:51431163-51456163 GCF_964263955.1 Coregonus lavaretus
ACTTGCTAACTGCCTGGTACTCAGCACTCTATTGTCCCTCTAATCACTCTGACATCAATGCAAAATGTAATTGAAAATCTAATCTAACACTTCACGAGAGCCCATAAAGCTCATGTTGCAACATTTCTATAGGCTATGCAATTGCGTGAAAAAACAGAGTGATGGCCTCTATTAAAAAGAGGATCTCATCAGCTTTCTATAGGCTTACTATATTTATTTATCAACTTTCCTAATATTAAGCACATTGCTTCGCTTTACAACAGGAGTATAGCCTACCTTGCTGGCATGAAAATTAACCACGGGAAAGCCAGATCAGGGCCAAACATAAGGACAACTCAGAGTATGCTATTCTGTTCTTCTGAAATAGACTACATTTTCTTCATATCATGTTTCTTTAGACCTGTCTAAAATAAATAATGTATTTTATGTGATGGTGTAGGCTATATTAAATGGATCTATTAGACTTTTTTAAATGTAGATGTTCCAAAGGTCTGCATCAGTGGCTTGTAGGCTATGAGTGGAAGCCAGGAGATGTTAAACGTGAGACCGGCAGTCATTTGCTTGACAATCACCGGCTGACAAAATGTCACGACCACAGCCCTACTCTAGGATAGAAACATTGTCAACTAGCTTTTTTAAAGGTATGTGGGCCTAGTTCATCTTCACACACACACAGACACACCAGGTAGAGACATGCAAGTACAAGGCAGAGACACACGCAGGCTGAGAACTTTGAGATTCGACCTACACAAGTGCATTTGATGGTAAAATACGCAGACAGACCAATGTAATCATGTCTCTTGTAGGTCATTTTCCACTGAAAGAAAATGTTGACCATATAAACCAGCCTAAATGATTATGATACAACACAAGTATAACAAAGGGAACCCTATAGACATAGTTAAAGAGGAGCTGGCTAAAGAGGAGCTGGCTAAAGATGAATTAGCAGAAAACTGGGGCAGACCTAGGTTAGAGTATTGGCTCCAAAGTCTGAATAGGACTAGCAGTAATCCTTCTATTTCTTTCTTTTATTGGCTCTCCCCATGAGATCACCCACTGTGAAGTGACTGAAGTTTAAATGACCTACACCCACTCTCCAACCCCAGCCCTCACTGCCCCCCCTCTGGCTCTATGTCCTCTCCTGACCCCAGGGTGCGGTGGAGGCAGGAGTGTGTGTGTGTGTGGTCTGGCCAGGGGAAATAGAGCTTGGCTAGTGGCGCGTGTCACTGTCACCCTGGACATGTCACAAGGCCCTCAGAGCACTGCTGCTGGCGGTGTGTGTGTGTGTGTGTGGGTATGAGAGGTAGGGTCGATGTGAAAGTGTCCATTATGCGTCCAATACGAACGCTTACTGGTTAATGAGGTATCGAACAGTCAGGAGGAAGGGGCCATGCTTTTCCACACTCCACAGTGCACAGGGTGTGGGGGAGGGGAATTTGATGGGACATGACAGGAACCCATGGGGGGTTTAGGGTGAGGGGGTCGATGGCAAGCTGTCAACCAGACAAAAAGTTGGTTGAAAGTACTGCAAAAAGCCATTGAGTAAACCACAACAAAAGAGTTTGCCTGTATGTCTCAGAACTGTCTATCCTTACTGCCTATGATAGGTGAGTGATTGGCTGTGTCTCTGTGTGTGTGTCCCTGTGTCTCTGTGTCTGTAGGGCCTCGGAGCCCCCCAGAGTTCGTGCTGCTATTCAGTACTCAATGTATCTCCGCTGTTCACTGATAAGGCTGAATTAACCGACAAACCTACACTTCCCATGTGGCATCTCATCTCTACCCCACTGTTAAATTACAACTGCATTTCCCATGGTGCATCATGTTTGTGCCCTCAGCACAATAGAAAAAACTACACATTCCCAAAGCACCTAATTTGTTCCCCCTACAGAACAATTACACTGTAACCCATATAACACCTGCAAAGAAACTACACTTCCCACGACACACTGCATCTGTCCTCTCGTAGTAAAATGTACACTGCAACTCCCCAAAACACTACATTTCCCACGAGGCAACACATCCATCCCTTCACAATAGTGCAATTTACCTACACAGCCAAAATAAAAAATAATCTGTTGGGAAATAAACTACATGGGGTACAGAACCGCACAGCAATTAAAAGCAAGTGTTGATCTGATCCTCAGCTCTCATATCCCTCTTCAGCTTGGGCTTCAAGCAGCAGCGTACGTCCTCTAAGCTCTCAGGCTCCATCCACATCACAGCTGCTCTCCCACAGGCTGCCTTCTGCTCTCCCCCTCCCTCCCAAAACACTCCACACTCACATGCCTGCATCAGCACAAACACACAACACAAACACTGGAGCTAGCGCCGCTAACACCGGAGCTAACACACAAACACACATTGGAGCTAACGCTAGCTAACACCAAAGTCAAAACAACAATGCTAGCTCAAAGAGCTAGGTGAGGGTTGTGTGTTAGCTTATGTCGCTACAAAGAGTCAACCAGGGCATAAAATTAACACCCACCACCTGCGGGTATATTTAGGTACTGGAGGGTAAAAATGTATATTTCACCAGCCACGTAGGGTGGACAATTTGCAGGGCTCTACAGTGCGAGCATTACGTTCGCATTTGCAAATAAAAATATAGTAAAAAGTCAAGTATGTGCACATGTGCGAGTTGTGATTTAGAGCTGCACTAGCTGTTTTCAAAGTATTTCCGCCATTTTGTTTCATAGCTGCTAATCACACAAAGAAATATGAATCTATATCCCACCTCACACAGCAACACTACCTGGCTGGGGAGATTTGGGCACTGTGCTGATAATTGAATTTTTGGAGGCTCTGCTCACAGGCATAAAAGTTGGTCTAATGTACTCAAAAGTTTACAAAGTGAGACTTTGTCCTCGTGTTTCTTGGCTATTTACATTGTTTTGTTCACAAGGTCGGTTGATTTTCAATGTTAGTTTGAGTCTGCTGCTTCAACTGATAGCGAAGAGATGCTGTCTACTCCTGGTCAGATCCAAAATCTCACACACACAGACATGTGACAGGACTCCAGTGGCCTGGTTACCACGGAAACCTCCCACTCAAAGTGGCAGCTGAAAATGTTGTCTCATCTGATATTTTCTCAGATCACAAAAAATTTAATGAAATTGAGCTATATATCACATCATTTCTTACTAATAAATGTTTTGTTTTAGAAACATTAAGCATGGTCATCAGTTTGTTGTGTATTTTCTTTTAGGTAATTATGGCGCAAAAATATTTTGGCTGGTAGATTTTCCATCTAACTGCCACAGTGGCTGGTGGACCAAAAAGTACATTTTAGGCCCTGGAGCCAACACCGCGGTCAAAAGAAGTACTAGGGAAGTGTTGTGTGTTAGCCTTTGAAGCTAAGAAGGGAGAGTTAGCGTTTTAAGCTAACTGTACACGCAGCCTGTTTCATCTGAGGCCCAAAAACTTTTAGAACAAATGTTCTATTGAAAATGACCAGAGACTAGGGATAATATACGAGGTTCATGCTATGTCGGTGATTGATAATTAGCGAGAGGCTTCTGTGTTTTGTAATTGATTGTTAATTAGCAAACGGGGAGATGAATAGCTTGTAGAGCTAATGAACCTTTTCGCTCGATGACAGTGTTCGCTTAGCGCAGTCTGATTGTGTGAGACGGGTTGGGAGTCAGTCAGTCATCTGACGTCATCGCCTTTGGTTGGCCTACTTTTACTGTGGTGATCGGGCACCACGATGGTGTCTGTACCACCATACTGGAACATCATGGTTTTTAATAGACTTCAACTTCAGTCATGGAATGAATCACTGTTGTGTCAGAATGGTCTCTCTGTCTGTCTGTGTGTGTGTGAGACAGTATGCTGTTAAATGTGGCTGACAAGTGAATATTCTCTCTATGAAAGATTGTGAATGTATTTGTGTGTGTGTGCGCGAGAGAGAGAGAGTGAGAGAGAAAGACAAACAGAAAATGAGAGAGATAAAGGGAGAGTGTAAGAGAGCGCGCGAGAGAGAGACATGCAGACAGAAAAAGACAGAGAGAGATTGGGTACAAATCCAGTGCAATAAGATTAAAAGTGTTTGCTGTGCAAAAGTGTGACGAAAATGGCCCGTTGATCGTGGTGTTATCCACTGCCATTGATCTGACAGACAGCAGATGCAGTGTGGCAGTTATGGGGATGGGTCTGGCAGTTATGGGGATGGGTCTGGCAGTTATGGGGATGGGTCTGGCAGTTATGGGGATGGTCTGGCAGTTATGGGGATGGGTCTGGCAGTTATGGGGATGGTCTGGCAGTTATGGGGATGGGTCTGGCAGTTATGGGGATGGGTCTGGCAGTTATGGGGATGGGTCTGGCAGTTATGGGGATGGGTCTGGCAGTTATGGGGATGGGTCTGGCAGTTATGGGGATGGGTCTGGCAGTTATGGGGATGGGTCTGGCAGTTATGGGGATGGGTCTGGCAGTTATGGGGATGGGTCTGGCTGTTATGGGGATGGGTCTGGCTGTTATGGGGATGGGTCTGGCTGTTATGGGGATGGGTCTGGCTGTTATGGGGATGGGTCTGGCAGTTATGGGGATGGGTCTGGCAGTTATGGGGATGGGTCTGGCAGTTATGGGGATGGGTCTGGCAGTTATGGGGATGGGTCTGGCAGTTAAAGGGATGGGTCTGGCAGTTATGGGGATGGGTCTGGCAGTTATGGGGATGGGTCTGGCAGTTATGGGGATGGGTCTGGCAGTTATGGGGATGGGTCTGGCAGTTATGGGGATGGGTCTGGCAGTTATGGGGATGGGTCTGGCAGTTATGGGGATGGGTCTGGCAGTTATGGGGATGGGTCTGGCAGTTATGGGGATGGGTCTGGCAGTTATGGGGATGGGTCTGGCAGTTATGGGGATGGGTCTGGTAGTTAAAGGGATGGGTCTGGTAGTTAAAGGGATGGGTCTGGTAGTTAAAGGGATGGGTCTGGCAGTTAAAGGGATGGGTCTGGTAGTTAAAGGGATGGGTCTGGTAGTTAAAGGGATGGGTCTGGCAGTTATGGGGATGGGTCTGGCAGTTATGGGGATGGGTCTGGTAGTTAAAGGGATGGGTCTGGTAGCTAAAAGGATGGGTCTGGTAGTTAAAAAGATGGGTCAACTCAAATCAAAAACATTATTGGTCGCGTACACAGATTTGCAGATGTTATCACAGGTGCAGCAAAATGCTTGTGTTTCTAGCTCCAACAGTGAAGCAATAATACCTAGTAAACATTTTTTTTAAAGAAATATCAGAACGAGCAATGTTATAAACATGTATATATGATGGTGTGTGTGGACAGTATGGACAGTATGTGAATAGAAAAGGTGTGTACAGCAGTAGCTATATAGGATGAGCCATGACTAGAATACAGTATATACATATAAAGTGGGTAAAACAGTACGTAAACATTAAAGTGACCAGTGTTCAATGACTATGTACAGCATAGGGCAAAGCAGTCTAAGGTGCAGGGTAGAGTACCGGGTGATAGCCGGCTAGTAACAGTGACTAAGGTTCAGGGCAGGGTACTGCTAGTGGTGACTATTTAACAGTCTGATGGCCTGGAGATAGAAGCTGTTTTTCAGTCTCTCGGTCCCAGCTTTGATGCACCTGTCCTGTCTCCTCCTTCTAGATGGTAGTGGGGTGAGCAGGCTGTGGCTCGGGTGGTTGAGGTCCTTGATGATCTTCTTGGCCTTCCTGTGACACTGGGTGCTGTAGCTGTCCTGGAGGGCAGGCAGTGTGCCCCGATGATGAGTTGGGCTGACCGCACCACCCTCTAGAGAGCCCTGTGGTTGCAGACAGTGAAATTGCCGTGGTGATACAGCCCGACAGGATGCTCTCAATGGTGCATGCCGGTCGTCCTCAGGTCGTCAGTGAAGTGCACGCCGAGGAACTTGCAGCTTTTGACCCTCTCCACTGCGGCCCCATCGATATGAATGGGGGGGTTGCTCTCTCTTCTGTCTCCTGTAGTCCACAATCAACTCAGTTTTGTTGACATTGAGGGAGAGGTTATTTTCCAGGCACCACTCCGCCAGGGCTTTCACTTTATCCCTGTAGGCTGTTGGTAATCAGGCCTACCACTGTTGAGTTGGAGACGTGCACGGCCACACAGCCATGGAGGATCTGAGAGTACAGGAGGGGGCTGAGCATGCACCCCTGTGGGGCCCCCATGTTGAGGATCAGCGTGGCAGAGGTGTTGTTGCCTACCTTCACCACCTGGGGGCGGGCCGTCAGGAAGTCAAGGATCCAGTTGCACAGGGAGGGGTGCAGACCCAGGGCCCTGAGCTTAGTGATGAGCTTGGAGGGCACTATGGTGCTGAAGGCTGAGGTGTATTCAATTAACAGTATTCTTACATAGGTATTTCTCTTGTCCAGGTGGGATAGGGTAGTGTACAGTGCAATGGTGATTGCGTCGTCCGTGGAGCTGTTGGGGCGATATGCAAATTATAGTGGGTCTAGGTTGTCGGTAAGGTGGAGGTGATATGATCCTTAACTAGCCTCTCATATGATCCAGGAGCGTGGTGTCGGTGTCCGTAACATGGCTGTCTTTCCCTTTATAATCCGTGATTGTCTAAGGTCCCTGCCACATACAGTACGTCTCGTGTCCGTTGAATTGATTCCATTTTGTCCCTGTACTGTCATTTTGCCTCTTTGATTGCCTTACGGAGGTCATAGCTGGTCTGTTTGTACATGTCCATGTCCATGTCCATGTTCCCAGTCACCTTTCCATGGTTAAATGCAGTGGTTACTGCAGCACAGAGGGGAGGGGAAGACAGATGTCCTTACTATAGCACCCCCCCCCCCCCCCAAAACACACACCTTCCCCCAACATACACCTTTCCCCACCATCCCCCCCAACACACACCTAATATTTAACCCCATTTACAAGGAATGGAATGTTGTTATCGAAGGGAGGCATGAAGCAGAATCTGGAAGGGGGGGCTGAGAGAGAGGAGAGAGGGAAGGATTGGGCTAAGGCAGAGCGTAAATAATCAGCATTAACAGCGTTTTAAATCACATCTCATTTAGAATGAAAGGTCTGATCCATCGCCGTTTACTTTAATGCCTGTGGATTATAATTCATCATGGCGGCGCTCTCAAAGACATGCAAATGCATGCAAATTCTGGATGCTAGCACCTTGCCTTCCCATATTGCTGTGCGCAACCTCTCTTTGGGCTAGGTGAGATGGACAGGACGAAGAGTGAGAGAGGGATGGAAGGAGAGACAGGAGTAGGAGAAAAAAGAGATGGAGGGGAAGGAAAATGGAGAAGGGGAGGTCGAGCGAGAGACAGGGGAAGATGGAAGGAGAGGCAGAGAAGGTGAGCATATGAGAGATGGATGAGAGAGAGGGGGAGAGCAAATGGAAAGAGGGAGTGAGAGAGACATTAAAAGGGATGGGAGGAGCGAGTGAGTGAGTGCTCAGTGTGCGGGTGGCGGCATGCCAGGGGTGGCAGAGTGCCACTCTAGCCGACAGAGTAGGGAGGGGGGGTTAGTGCCAAGGCTCTCCCTAAAGACGGCATCCCACGCCAGCCTGCCCGAGGGGCGAGGGTTCGAGAGAGAGGGGGAGGCATCTTCTCCATCATCACCCCACCACACACACCACATGGTTTAAGGCTCTGAGGCTCTGTGCGGCGGAGGAGGTGTGTGTATGTATGTGTGTGTCTGAGTGTGTGCGAGTGTGCGAGGCTAAGGGGGAGGACCAGCCGTTGGCCCTGCCAAAGCTGTTGGAGTTAGTGAGTTCTACAGGGAGTTCCTGACTCATTTCAGGATATGAGAGGAGAGAGCTCGGCAGTTCATACAGACTGCCTCCTGTCTGCATTGAGAGGAGAGAGCTCGGCAGTTCATACAGACTGCCTCCTGTCTGCATTGACCTGCTCTTCAGCCCGACAGTAGAGTAGCTTGGGAGGGTGATGTGCTATCTGGACACACTGTAGAGCTCTACTACATCAGATGCTTTGGCCCTCTATCTCTCTCTCTCTAGAAACTCATACCTCCTAGGCTCAAGTTGGCAACTACCACCAGTAAGAGGTACAGTACAGTGTGTGTGTGTGATCCAGTCTGAATGAACACCAGTTCCGTACTGTTGGAATATCAATCCCCAGCAATATGGAAATGTTTCTATCTAATCTATGTGTTTCTATCTAAGCCATAAGCCAATGCTGTGTTATTAATCATTGAAAGTATGTAGCCCAGCAGTTTTCATTTGATCACACATTAATCAATGCAATTCACCCTAGATGTATGCCAGAGCACTGACTGCACTAAAACAAACAGACAGCTGTTTTGATGATATAGTAACCTCATATCTAATAACCTACTAACCTCTCATTTGAAATGTACTACCTGTGAATATAGTACATATAGCTATATCACGTTATCACTATGTATTCATGTAATATCCATAGAAATAGAAGAATAGTAATCCTATTTCTATGGTAATATCAACCACCTTCATATAATAACATCATTACTATGTAGGCCGAATACTAAGCAACAACTAGCCTATGCAATAACATGTGTGTGGGCTCTTCAGCTAGGCTAGTCCTCTGTGTTGGAAGGCCTCGCATGCCTGGTTTTACGGTCTCTCTCTCTCGACCTCTCTCTCTCTCGACCTCTCTCTCTCTCGACCTCTCTCTCTCTCGACCTCTCTCTCTCTCGACCTCTCTCTCTCTCGACCTCTCTCTCTCTCGACCTCTCTCTCTCTCGACCTCTCTCTCTCTCGACCTCTCTCTCTCTCGACCTCTCTCTCTCTCGACCTCTCTCTCTCTCGACCTCTCTCTCTCTCGACCTCTCTCTCTCTCGACCTCTCTCTCTCTCGACCTCTCTCTCTCTCGACCTCTCTCTCTCTCTCGACCTCTCTCTCTCTCGACCTCTCTCTCTCTCGACCTCTCTCTCTCTCGACCTCTCTCTCTCTCGACCTCTCTCTCTCTCGACCTCTCTCTCGACCTCTCTCGACCTCTCTCTCGACCTCTCTCGACCTCTCTCTCGACCTCTCTCGACCTCTCTCTCTCTCGACCTCTCTCTCTCTCGACCTCTCTCTCTCTCGACCTCTCTCTCTCTCGACCTCTCTCTCTCTCGACCTCTCTCTCTCTCGACCTCTCTCTCTCTCGACCTCTCTCTCTCTCGACCTCTCTCTCTCTCGACCTCTCTCTCTCTCGACCTCCCTCCTTTTCTCTCTCTCAATACTAGCAGCCACTACATACATTTATTATAATAATTATATTGTCTATCTTTATTGCATGGACAATGCCTAAGTGTGTTGTCCATTTGCTACAGGGCATATCCACAAAACAAACATAGCCTTGCTTGACTACAATGGCTTTCCTTCAAATAAATCTAACAAATCCCTCTCTCCTCTATAAAACAATACCAGCGCCTGAGAACATACATTTTTCACCCAGAATACAATGATGTGCAATGATGTCAGGAGGAAAAAAAACTGTTCGTTGTTGTAATATCGCAAACGGACGTGGGAGTTTCACCGCTAAGCATTCCAGCTTTAAACATTAAAACATTTAGGCCATTTGAGAAAATGGAAGCTGAGCTCAGTTAGTGATCAGTTTTTAGGTGACAGAGGGGCTTTGTTTGCCAGGGGGACTTTAAAGTGATAAGGTACAAGGCCTTCAGGGTGCTTTCACCTGTCCAGACTATTAAAACTATACCACTTTAGACCATATCAATGAAAGACATGAACCCTTCACATCACAGTCTGAACAGCTAGCATCATTTCAGAGGGAGCAGCAGAGGAGACATGACCAGCATAAGAAAAACAGGCCTGACAGACTGCATGGCTCCATTAGCCTGTTTTAGTGGACAGCAGGGTTTTAAATCACTGCTCTGACTCTGTCCCAGTGGGTCGTTCCAACAACACTGTTTACAGTCTCATAGTGGCCCTAAAGAGTCAAAGGTGAGCTGCCTGGCGACAAATAGAGCGCTATACAGTTACTTATTGACTGACGTGGGCAGACTAAGAGTCTTTCATTGGGTTGTAAAAAGTTTAGTGGTGATATTGGGAAACAAGGTTGATTTCGTCAAAAATGCTGTGGTGTGTGTGTGTGTGTTGGTATGCATTCATATGTTTATGAGTGTTTGTGTTCCAACCCGTGAGCCCATTTCCGTGTCTTTGTGTGTGTGAATGTGTGTGTGCCAATTTGTACCTAAATGACAGAGTGGAGTAATGTTGGGGTGTGTAGGAGCGGTAATTGCGGCAGGAATAAATATTTCAGTTTTGTGCCTTTATCTTTCATTTACAGAGAGGCTTTGCGTCTGCCAGCTGAATTACATAATGAGGGAAGGCAAACGAGCTGCGCTTTATGACATTAAAAAATGGCCGCCGTCAGAGGGGCCTGTCCTGCTGAGCGCTAGATGTAACGACAGGATCGGAGAGATGCATCGCTTCAGATCTGTCTTCATGTTTGATTACTAAACACGTCAGCATTTAGCCAAATGCTAGCACTTATTCATAACAAAACACTGATCTGTTAGCATGGTAGCATAAGGCTAACAGCTTCGCTCAAATAGACTCTTCACAGCAAGCCAGTCACATACACTGTCACCCAGTATCATGTTTTGGCCCTGACAAAGTCACTATGACCTGAAAACATCTGGCACATGTCAGTGTTACCTTTTCTCAACTCTAACACTAATACATGTGTCCCAATGGCCCGTTGCTTGCACTGGTACATAAAACACATCTGTTTTGGCCATAGTGCCCTGACAAAGTCACCATAAAACTGAAAACGTTCATTTATCTCTTAGAATTCCGCCAAGGCGGCCGTTTTCCTACCATTTTCTGCAGGTGCTTCTCTTTCCGCACGTCCACCATGACCATGCCCTCCTTGACCAGGCTGAGGCCGACGTCGTCCTTGGAGTCGGCGAACTGCAGTGTGACGTGGGGGCAGGTGACGCCGCTGTGCTCCACGTTGAGCAGACACTGGGTGTTCTGGATATCCCGCACCAGGCTGTCCACCACGTCCGCACGCGCATCCTCCTAACGGGGGTGGAAGAGGAGGAGAAGGGAGGTAAAGGGGTTAGGTCACCCTGCTGAAGGCTGTTGAGACGGAACGTTGGTCAAATAAATCCACAGCATTGAGAGATGACTGGGAATCTTTAGTCCTCTAATAAATATTATGCTTAGAGCGCGAGACAAGGAAGCCAATTAGGAGTATTGAGGAGTATTAAGAAACGCCCCGCCATGGCTTTAAAAAAACAGGGATCAATTGAGTACACCCCAACATTCCTCATTCATCTTCGCTCTATCCCTCTCTCTTCCTTTCCTCCTCCCTCCCTGCCTCTCGCCCTGGTCCTGTCTCCATGGCAACCCCCGAGCAAGCTGCCCTTGGGGTGTGAATGTGGTGTGTCTCTGTGTGTGTATGTGTGGAGAGGGATGCTGAGTGTTCAAGGGGGAAAACTCTGAGGGGCTTTTTGTTGTTTCTTCTTCTTCCTGTGTTCAGCTTGTCACACACTTCGCGGGGGAGCTCAGGGGGAGAGAGAGATTGACAGAGAGAGATAGAGAAAGACAGCCAAGTGGACTGGGCGAGAACGAGAGAGGGAGGTAGAGAAAGGGAGAGGAGGAGAGAGCGCCAAGGGGACAGGGTGGAGATATGCAATATGAATGAGGGCCTTCTGCTGAGTGGAAAAGGACACTAACAGGGCCTTCTGCTGAGTGGGTCAGGACACTAACAGGGCCTTCTGCTGAGTGGGACAGGACACTAACAGGGCCTTCTGCTGAGTGGGACAGGACACTAACAGGGCCTTCTGCTGAGTGGGACAGGACACTAACAGGGCCTTCTGCTGAGTGGGACAGGACACTAACAGGGCCTTCTGCTGAGTGGGACAGGACACTAACAGGGCCTTCTGCTGAGTGGGACAGGAAACTAACAGGGCCTTCTGCTGAGTGGGACAGAACACTAACAGGGCCTTCTGCTGAGTGGGACAGGACACTGTAACAGGGCCTTCTGCTGAGTGGGACAGGACACTAACAGGGCTTTCTGCTGAGTGGGACAGGACACTGCAACAGAGTTAGCACTATCACGCCTGAAATGGACCTGTGTGGATGGTCATAACTATGCATACAACTACAGTGAAGGAAAAAAGGATTTGATCCCCTGCTGATTTTGTATGTTTGCCCACTGACAAAGACATGATCAGTCTATAATTTCAATGGTAGGTTTATTTGAACAGTGAGAGAAAGAATAACAACACAAAAATCCAGAAAAACGCATGTCAAAAATGTTATAAATTGATTTGCATTTTAATGAGGGAAATAAGTATTTGACCCCTCTGCAAACATGACTTAGTACTTGGTGGCAAAACCCTTGTTGGCAATCACAGAGGTCAGACGTTTCTTGTAGTTGGCCACCAGGTTTGCACACATCTCAGGAGGGATTTTGTTCCACTCCTCTTTGCAGATCTTCTCCAAGTCATTAAGGTTTCGAGGCTGACGTTTGGCAACTCGAACCTTCAGCTCCCTCCACAGATTTTCTATGGGATTAAGGTCTGGAGACTGGCTAGGCCACTCCAGGACCTTAATGTGCTTCTTCTTGAGCCACTCCTTTGTTGCCTTGGCCGTGTGTTTTGGGTCATTGTCATGCTGGAATACCCATCCACGACCCATTTTCAATGCCCTGGCTGAGGGAAGGAGGTTCTCACCCAAGATTTGACGGTACATGGCCCCGTCCATCGTCCCTTTGATGCGGTGAAGTTGTCCTTTCTCCTTAGCAGAAAAACACCCCCAAAGCATAATGTTTCCACCTCCATGTTTGACGGTGGTGATGGTGTTCTTGGGGTCATAGGCAGCATTCCTCCTCCTCCAAACACGGCGAGTTGAGTTGATGCCAAAGAGCCCGATTTTGGTCTCATCTGACCACAACACTTTCACCCAGTTCTCCTCTGAATCATTCAGATGTTCATTGGCAAACTTCAGACGGTCCTGTATATGTGCTTTCTTGAGCAGGGGGACCTTGCGGGCGCTGCAGGATTTCAGTCCTTCACGGCGTAGTGTGTTACCAATTGTTTTATTGGTGACTAAGGTCCCAGCTGCCTTAAGATCATTGACAAGATCCTCCCGTGTAGTTCTGGGCTGATTCCTCACCGTTCTCATGATCATTGCAACTCCACAAGGTGAGATCTTGCATGGAGCCCCAGGCCGAGGGAGATTGACAGTTATTTTGTGTTTCTTCCATCTGCGAATAATCGCACCAACTGTTGTCACCTTCTCACCAAGCTGCTTGGCGATGGTCTTGTAGCCCATTCCAGCCTTGTGTAGGTCTACAATCTTGTCCCTGACATCCTTGGAGAGCTCTTTGGTCTTGGCCATGGTGGAGATTTGGAATCTGATTGATTGATTGCTTCTGTGGACAGGTGTCTTTTATACAGGTAACAAGCTGAGATTAGGAGCACTCCCTTTAAGAGTGTGCTCCTAATCTCAGCTCCTTACCTGTATAAAAGACACCTGGGAGCCAGAAATATTTCTGATTGAGAGGAGGTCAAATACTTATTTCCCTCATTAAAATGCAATTCAATTTATAACATTTTTGACATGTGTTTTTTGTTGTTATTCTGTCTCTCACTGTTCAAATAAACCTACCATTAAAATTATAGACTGATCATTTCTTTGTCAGTGGGCAAACGTACAAAATCAGCAGGGGATCAAATACTTTTTTCCCTCACTGTATATATGCTAATATATGCTAACAAAGGAGAGTGTATGCATGTATTAATATGAATATGTGTCTAAGTGAATGACTGACTGACTGACTGACTGACAGTGTGTGTGTGTGTGTGTGTGTGTGTGTGTGTGTGTGTGTGTGTGTGTGTGGGGGGGAGCACTGGCCAGTTTGAGTCACAGCAGGTGAGTGAGCAACCAGGCAGCACCCTCTCTACTCCAGGTGGCAGGGGAGAGAGGACATCTGGGGAGAAATGCTGTCACCACTAGTAACAGGCCCAGAGAGAGAGGGAAGGAGAAAGAAACACACAGAGAGAGCAAGAGAGATTGAGAAGGAGAGAGAGATTGAGAGGGAGAGAGCAAGAGAGATCAGGAGGGAGAGCGAGAATGAGCGAGAGAGAGAGATTGAGAGGGAGAAAGAGAAAAAAAAAGAGAGTGAGAGAGAGCGAGAACGAGAGAAAGCTGACCAGAGATTTAGGGAAGGAGAAAAGGAGAGAGGAGAGAAATATTATCTGAAAGACAGGGAGATAAAGAAAACGGGTAACTACACCTGACATAAAGAAAACGGGTAACTACACCTGACATAGAAAACATTTGCTTTTGCAATGTAAACATATGTTTCCCAATAAAACCCTTTGAATTGAATAAAGAAAACAGGAACCAAACAAGAGCCAACAGAGGTAGAGATACAGAGAGCGCGAAAAAGCATGATCAAATAAGAGCTAGAAAGAGGGGTAGAAAGACAGAGGGACAGAGAAAAAGGGGAAGAGAGAGGTAGAGAGAGGTAGAGGTAGAGAGGTAGAGGTAGAGAGAGGTAAAGGTAGAGAGATGTAGAGGTAGAGCGAGGTAGAGAGAGGTAAAGGTAGAGAGATGTAGAGGTAGAGGTAGAGAGAGGTAAAGGTAGAGAGATGTAGAGGTAGAGCGAGGTAAAGGTAGAGAGATGTAGAGGTAGAGGTAGAGAGAGGTAAAGGTAGAGAGAGGTAGAGGTAGAGGTAGCGAGAGGTAGAGGTAGAGAGAGGTAGAGGTAGAGGTAGCGAGAGGTAGAGGTAGAGAGAGGTAGAGAGAGGTAGGGGTAGAGAGAGGTACAGGTAGAGAGAGGTAGAGGTAGAGGTAGAGAGAGGTAAAGGTAGAGAGAGGTAGAAGGAGGTAGAAGTAGAGAGAGGTAGAGGTAGAGAGAGGTACAGGTAGAGAGAGGTAGAGGTAGAGAGAGGGAGGTAGAGAGAGGTAGAGGTATAGAGAGGTAGAGAGAGGTAGAGAGAGGTAGAGGTAGCGAGAGGTAGAGGTAGCGAGAGGTAGAGGTAGCGAGAGGTAGAGACAGGTAGAGGTAGAGAGAGGTAGAGGTAGCGAGAGGTAGAGGTAGCGAGAGGTAGAGGTAGCGAGAGGTAGAGGTAGCGAGAGGTAGAGGTAGAGAGAGGTAGAGGTAGAGAGAGGTAGAGGTAGAGAGAGGTACAAGTAGAGGTATAGAGAGGTACAGGTAGAGAGAGGGAGGTAGAGAGAGGTAGAGGTAGAGAGGTAGAGAGAGGTAGAGGTAGAGAGAGGTAGAGAGAGGTAGCGAGAGGTACAGGTAGAGAGAGGGAGGTAGAGAGAGGTAGAGGTAGAGAGAGGTACAGGTAGAGAGAGGGAGGTAGAGAGAGGAAGAGGTAGAGAGAGGTAGAGAAATGTAGAGAGGTAGAGGTAGAGAGAGGTAGAGGTAGAGAGAGGTAGAGAGAGGTAGCGAGAGGTACAGGTAGAGAGAGGGAGGTAGAGAGAGGTAGAGGTAGAGAGAGGTAGAGAAATGTAGAGAGAGGTAGAGGTAGAGAGAGGTAGAGGTAGAGAGAGGTACAGGTAGAGAGAGGTAGAGGTAGAGAGCAGTAGAGAGAGGTAGAGGTAGCGAGAGGTAGAGGTAGAGAGAGGTAGAGAGAGGTAGAGGTAGCGAGAGGTAGAGGTAGAGAGAGGTAGAGGTAGCGAGAGGTAGAGGTAGCGAGAGGTAGAGGTAGAGAGAGGTAGAGAGAGGTAGAGGTAGCGAGAGGTAGAGGTAGAGAGAGGTAGAGGTAGAGAGAGGTAGAGAGATGTAGAGGTAGAGAGAGGTAGAGGTAGAGAGAGGTAGAGAGATGTAGAGGTAGAGAGAGGTAGAGGTAGAGAGAGGTAGAGAGAGGTAGAGGTAGAGAGAGGTAGAGGTAGAGGTGGAGAGAGGTAGAGGTAGAGAGAGAGGTAGAGGTAGACAGAGGTAGAGGTAGAGAGAGGTAGAGGTAGAGGTGGAGAGAGGTAGAGGTAGCGAGAGGTAGAGGTAGCGAGAGGTAGAGGTAGCGAGAGGTAGAGGTAGCGAGAGGTAGAGGTAGCGAGAGGTAGAGGTAGCGAGAGGTAGAGGTAGCGAGAGGTAGAGGTAGAGAGAGGTAGAGAGAGGTAGAGGTAGCGAGAGGTAGAGGTAGAGAGAGGTAGAGGTAGCGAGAGGTAGAGGTAGAGAGAGGTAGAGAGAGGTAGAGAGATGTAGAGGTAGAGAGAGGTAGAGGTAGAGAGAGGTAGAGGTAGAGAGAGGTAGAGAGAGGTAGAGGTAGAGAGAGGTAGAGAGAGGTAGAGGTGGAGAGAGGTAGAGGTAGAGAGAGGTAGAGGTAGAGAGAGGTAGAGGTAGAGGTAGAGGTGGAGAGAGGTATAGGTAGAGAGAGGTAGAGGTAGAGAGAGGTAGAGAGAGGTAGAGGTAGAGCGAGGTAGAGGTAGAGCGAGGTCGAGGTAGAGGTAGAGAGGTAGAGGTAGAGAGGTAGAGGTAGAGAGAGGTAAAGGTAGAGAGATGTAGAGGTAGAGCGAGGTAGAGAGAGGTAAAGGTAGAGAGATGTAGAGGTAGAGGTAGAGAGAGGTAAAGGTAGAGAGATGTAGAGGTAGAGCGAGGTAGAGAGAGGTAAAGGTAGAGAGATGTAGAGGTAGAGGTAGAGAGAGGTAAAGGTAGAGAGAGGTAGAGGTAGCGAGAGGTAGAGAGAGGTAGAGGTAGAGGTAGCGAGAGGTAGAGGTAGAGAGAGGTAGAGAGAGGTAGAGGTAGAGAGAGGTACAGGTAGAGAGAGGTACAGGTAGAGAGAGGTAGAGGTAGAGGTAGAGAGAGGTAAAGGTAGAGAGAGGTAGAAGGAGGTAGAAGTAGAGAGAGGTAGAGGTATTGAGAGGTACAGGTAGAGAGAGGTACAGGTAGAGAGAGGTAGAGGTAGAGAGAGGGAGGTAGAGAGATGTAGAGAGAGGTAGAGGTAGCGAGAGGTAGAGGTAGCGAGAGGTAGAGGTAGCGAGAGGTAGAGACAGGTAGAGGTAGAGAGAGGTAGAGGTAGAGAGAGGTAGAGGTAGCGAGAGGTAGAGGTAGCGAGAGGTAGAGGTAGAGAGAGGTAGAGGTAGAGAGAGGTACAGGTAGAGGTATAGAGAGGTACAGGTAGAGAGAGGGAGGTAGAGAGAGGTAGAGAGGTAGAGAGAGGTAGAGAGAGGTAGAGGTAGAGAGAGGTAGAGAGAGGTAGAGAGAGGTAGCGAGAGGTACAGGTAGAGAGAGGGAGGTAGAGAGAGGTAGAGGTAGAGAAATGTAGAGAGAGGTAGAGGTAGAGAGAGGTAGAGGTAGAGAGAGGTAGAGGTAGAGAGAGGTAGAGGTAGAGAGAGGTAGAGGTAGAGAGCAGTAGAGAGAGGTAGAGGTAGCGAGAGGTAGAGGTAGAGAGAGGTAGAGGTAGCGAGAGGTAGAGAGAGGTAGAGAGAGGTAGAGGTAGCGAGAGGTAGAGGTAGAGGTAGCGAGAGGTAGAGGTAGAGAGAGGTAGAGGTAGAGAGAGGTAGAGAGATGTAGAGGTAGAGAGAGGTAGAGGTAGAGAGAGGTAGAGAGATGTAGAGGTAGAGAGAGGTAGAGGTAGAGAGAGGTAGAGAGAGGTAGAGGTAGAGAGAGGTAGAGGTAGAGGTGGAGAGAGGTAGAGGTAGAGAGAGAGGTAGAGGTAGAGAGAGGTAGAGGTAGAGAGAGGTAGAGGTAGAGAGAGGTAGAGGTAGAGGTGGAGAGAGGTAGAGGTAGAGAGAGGTAGAGGTAGAGAGAGGTAGAGGTAGCGAGAGGTAGAGGTAGAGAGAGGTAGAGAGAGGTAGAGGTAGCGAGAGGTAGAGGTAGAGAGAGGTAGAGAGAGGTAGAGGTAGAGAGAGGTAGAGGTAGAGAGAGGTAGAGAGATGTAGAGAGAGGTAGAGAGAGGTAGAGAGAGGTAGAGGTAGAGAGAGAGGTAGAGGTAGAGAGAGAGGTAGAGGTAGAGAGAGAGGTAGAGGTAGAGAGAGGTAGAGAGAGGTAGAGGTAGAGAGAGAGGTAGAGGTAGAGAGAGAGGTAGAGGTAGAGAGAGGTAGAGGTAGAGAGAGGTAGAGGTAGAGGTGGAGAGAGGTAGAGGTAGAGAGAGGTAGAGGTAGAGAGAGGTAGAGGTAGAGAGAGGTAGAGAGAGGTAGAGAGAGAGCGAGGTAGAGGTAGAGAGGTAGAGGTAGAGAGAGGTAAAGGTAGAGAGATGTAGAGGTAGAGCGAGGTAGAGAGAGGTAAAGGTAGAGAGATGTAGAGGTAGAGAGAGGTAAAGGTAGAGAGATGTAGAGGTAGAGCGAGGTAGAGAGAGGTAAAGGTAGAGAGAGGTAGAGGTTGAGGTAGCGAGAGGTAGAGGTAGCGAGAGGTAGAGGTAGAGGTAGCGAGAGGTAGAGGTAGAGAGAGGTAGAGAGAGGTAGAGGTAGAGAGAGGTACAGGTAGAGAGAGGTACAGGTAGAGAGAGGTAGAGGTAGAGGTAGAGAGAGGTAAAGGTAGAGAGAGGTAGAAGGAGGTAGAAGTAGAGAGAGGTAGAGGTAGAGAGAGGTACAGGTAGAGAGAGGTACAGGTAGAGAGAGGTAGAGGTAGAGAGAGGGAGGTAGAGAGAGGTAGAGGTATAGAGAGGTAGAGAGATGTAGAGAGAGGTAGAGGTAGCGAGAGGTAGAGGTAGCGAGAGGTAGAGGTAGAGGTAGCGAGAGGTAGAGACAGGTAGAGGTAGAGAGAGGTAGAGGTAGAGAGAGGTAGAGGTAGAGAGAGGTAGAGGTAGCGAGAGGTAGAGGTAGCGAGAGGTAGAGGTAGAGAGAGGTAGAGGTAGAGAGAGGTACAGGTAGAGGTATAGAGAGGTACAGGTAGAGAGAGGGAGGTAGAGAGAGGTAGAGGTAGAGAGGTAGAGAGAGGTAGAGGTAGAGAGAGGTAGAGAGAGGTAGAGAGAGGTAGCGAGAGGTACAGGTAGAGAGAGGGAGGTAGAGAGAGGTAGAGGTAGAGAGAGGTACAGGTAGAGAGAGGGAGGTAGAGAGGTAGAGAAATGTAGAGAGAGGTAGAGGTAGAGAGAGGTAGCGAGAGGTACAGGTAGAGAGAGGGAGGTAGAGAGAGGTAGAGGTAGAGAGAGGTAGAGAAATGTAGAGAGAGGTAGAGGTAGAGAGAGGTAGAGGTAGCGAGAGGTAGAGGTAGAGAGAGGTAGAGAGAGGTAGAGGTAGCGAGAGGTAGAGGTAGAGAGAGGTAGAGAGAGGTAGAGGTAGCAAGAGGTAGAGGTAGAGAGAGGTAGAGGTAGCGAGAGGTAGAGGTAGAGAGAGGTAGAGGTAGAGAGAGGTAGAGAGATGTAGAGGTAGAGAGAGGTAGAGGTAGAGAGAGGTAGAGAGATGTAGAGGTAGAGGTAGAGCGAGGTAGAGATAGAGGTAGAGCGAGGTAGAGGTAGAGCGAGGTAGAGGTAGAGAGAGGTAGAGGTAGAGCGAGGTAGAGATAGAGGTAGAGCGAGGTAGAGGTAGAGAGAGGTACAGGTAGAGAGAGGTAGAGGTAGAGAGAGCTGTGTCAGCTGTAGAGAGTGGAGATGTTTCCAGGAGGGCTGTGGAGGTGAGGCTGAGGCCTGGGTGGACAGATGGCCCACATCACCCTGCTGCAGCCTCACACTGACTCAGTGGAGGTGACAGCACACACTCCTTGAACCCAGACACACACTCGAAAATAAACAATATATATATATATATATATATATATATATATATATATATATATATATATATATATATATATATTTATTAGGTAAGGACACACACACACATTACAAACACACACGGACAGACACACACACACACACACACAAAAGGACGGACAGACACACACGGACAGACACACACACGAACATGAAAAGACACACACATTAACAGACACACACGAACAGAACCACAAAAATAGGCATCTCAGGCTAGGACATACAGATTAATATCACACTAAGCTTAGACAGATGTAAAACTAAAAACACACTTTCAGTTCATCTTAGCTAGGTGATCCCCATTCAGACCAAACCATGTGTTTTGATCTTAGCTATGTGATCCCCACTCAGATCATTGCAGGCTTTCTGAGAAATCCAGGCTTTTACAACACTAATGTCACACTAAGCACTTCAGAGTGCTTCCCTCTTGACATACAAAACACACAGACTTTTCAGTCAGACACGCCCATCCAAATACAGAAGTACAGACCTAGAGAGATTATAAAGACTAGGGCCCTCAAACACACTCTGCCCGGTTATTGGGGTGTATATTCATACACACACTGTATTTAAGTAAGCAATAAGGCCCGAGGGGGTGTGGTATATGGCCAATATACCACGGCTAAGGGCTATTCTTATGCACGATGCAACGCGGAGTGCCTCGATACAGCCCTTAGCCGTGGTATACTGGCCATATACTACAAACCCCCGAGGTGCCTTATTGCTATTATAAACTGGTTACCAACATAATTAGAGCAGCAAAAATAAATGTTTTGTCATACCCGTGGTATATGGTGTGATATACCACGGATGTCAGCCAAACAGCATTCAGGGCTCGAACAACCCAGTTTATAAAAAAACGTTAAGAACACCTGCTCTTTCCATGACATAGACTGACCTGGTGAATCCAGGTGAAAGCTATGATCCCTTATTGATGTCACTTGTTAAATCCACTTCAATCAGTGTAGATGAAGGGGAGGAGACAGGTTAAAGAAGGATTTTAAAACTTGAGACATTTGAGACATGGATTGTGTATGTGTGACATTCAGAGGGTGAATGGGCAAGACAAAATATTTAAGTGCCTTTGAATGGGGTATGGTAGTAGGTGCCAGGCGCACCGGTTTGTGTCAAGAACTGCAAAGCTGCTGGGTTTTCACGCTTAACAGTTTCCCGTGTGTATCAGGAATGGTCCACCACCCAAAAGACATCCAGCCAACTTGACAACTGTGGGAAGCATTGGAGTCAACATGGGCCAGCATCCCTGTGGAACGCTTTCGACATCTTGTGTATATATATATATATATATGTGTGTATATATATATATATATATACACACACTAACGGTCAAAAGGTTTAGAACACCTACTCATTCAAGGGTTTTTCTTTATTTTTACTATTTTATACATTGGTAGAATAATAGTGAAGACATCAAAACGATGAGTATTAACCAAAAAGGTGTTAAACAAATCAAAATATATTTGAGATTTGAGATTCTTCAAAGTAGCCACCCTTTGCCTTGATGACAGCTTCGCACAATCTTAGCATTCTCTCAACCAGCTTCATGAGGTAGTCACCTGGAATGCATTTCAATTAACAGGTGTGACTTGTTAAAAGTTAATTTGTGGACTTTCTTTCCTTCTTAATGCGTTTGAGCCAATCAGTTGTGTTGTGACAAGGTAGGGGTGGTATACAGAAGATAGCCCTATTTGGTAAAAGTCCATATTATGGCAAGAACAGCTCAAATAAGCAAAGAGAAATGACAGTCCATCATTACTTTAAGACATGAAGGTCAGTCAATCATCAAGCGCAAAAACCATCAAGCGCTATGATGAAACTGGCTCTCATGAGGACCGCCACAGGAAAGGAAGACCCAGAGTTTCCTCTGCTGCAGAGGATAAGTTCATTAGAGTTACCAGCCTCAGAAATTGCAGCCCAAATAAATGCTTCACAGAGTTCAAGTAACAGACACATCTCAACATAAACTGTTCAGAGGAGACTGCGTGAATAAGGCATTCATGGTCGAATTGCTGCAAAGAAACCACTACTAAAGGACACCAATAAGAAGAAGAGACTTGCTTGGGCCAAGAAACACGAGCAATGGACATTAGACCGGTGGAAATCTGTCCTTTGGTCTGATGAGTCCAAATTTCAGATTTTTGGTGAACGGATGATCTCCGCATGTGTTGTTCCCACTGTGAAGCATGGAGAAGGAGGTGTGACGGTGCTTTGCTGGTGACACTGTCTATGATTTATTTAGAATTTAAGGCACACTTAACCAGCACGTCTACCACAGCATTCTACACCGATACGCCATCCCATCTGGTTTGGGCTTAGTGAGACTATCATTTGTTTTTCAACAGGACAATGACCCAAAACACACCACCAGGCTGTGTAAGGGCTATTTGACCAAGGAGAGTGATGGAGTGCTGCATCAGTTGACCTGGCCTCCACAATCACTCGACCTCAACCCAATTGAGATGGCTTGGGATGAGTTGGACCGCAGAGTGAAGGAAAAGCAGCTAACAAGTGCTCAGTATATGTGGGAACTCCTTCAATACTGTTGTTAAAGCATTCCTCATGAAGCTGGTTGAGAGAATGCCAAGAGTGTGCAAAGCTGTCATCAAGACAAAGGGTGGCTACTTTGAAGAATCTAAAATCTAAAATATATTTTGATTTGTTTAACACTTTTTTTGGTTAGTACATGATTCCATATGTGTTATTTCATAGTTTTGATGCCTTCACTATTATTCTACAATTTAGAAAATAGTAAAAATAAAGAAAAACCCTTGAATGAGTAGGTGTCCAAACTTTTGACTGGTACTGTATGTATGTATGTATGTATGTATATATGTATATATGTATATATGTATGTGTCTGTGTGTACAAAACGTACGTCTTGTGGGACCTGGATGTAGGCGAAGGTGTACTCTGTGGCCTGTGCGGCAAGGGTCCGGGTGCTGAAGGCCGGTGGAATGACAGCCAGGCGAGTGGACGGCACTCTCTCTCTCTGTGGAGGTAGGGGAAGAGAGAGAGGGGGGAGGGAGGGGGAGAGAGAGACAGGTTTTAAGAATCAAAGAGTGCAACACAGAGGAAATAACAAAGGAACACTGTTGTTTCACCTCAATTTCAGCTCAGTTCATCCACAAAACAAAGACCTCCCTTAACTACTACATAGATCACTCCTGTAAGCCCAAATATTAAAAGACTGGGTCTGAAAGGGGAGCGAGATATGGAGGGATATCAACAAAGAGAGACAGACAGACAGAGACACAGAGGGAGATATGGAGAGAGACACAGACAGAGAGAGGGAGATATGGAGGGTTATCTAGAAAGAGAAAGAGAGATATGGAGGGATATCTAGAAAAAGAGAGAGACAGACAGACACAGAGAGAGAGAGAGAGAGAGAGAGAGATTGAGGGTTATCTAGAAAGAGAGAGACCGAGGGAGAGAGGGAGATATAGAGGGATATCTAGAAAGAGACAGAGAGAAGGAGAAAGCGAGAGTCAGTCAGACTGAAGTCTCTTAGACCAGGGGTTCTCAAACTGGGTCCTGGGGCCCCCCCTGCGTGTACATTTTGGTTTTTGTACTAGCACTACACAGCTGTTTCAAATAATCACAGCTTGATGAGGAGTTGGTTATTTGAATCAGCTGTGTAGTGCTAGGGCAAAAAACAAAACGTACACCCAGGGGGGCCCCCAGGACCGTGTTTGAGAACCCCTGAGTTAGAGGGCTAACTCACAATCCTCGCCCTGCTCAGCAGAGCCCTGATAAAATAGCTAGAGATAACCAGTCACTTCCACAAACCTCCTATCTGATAATGACAACAACAGCGTCAACACACACTTCCACAAACCTCCTATCTGATAACAGCAGTGTCAAGACACACTTCAGAAAACATATCTGATAACACTGTGTTAACAAACCTCCAAACAAGCTTCAATGCCGCCATACAACACTCCTTGCGTAGCCTCCAACTGCTCTTAAACGCTAGAAAAACTAAATGCATGCTCTTCAATCGAACGCTGCTTGTACCCGCCTGCCTGACTAGAATCACTACTCTCGGCGGGTCTGACTTAGAATATGTGGACAACAACAAATACCTAGGTGTCTGGTTAGACCGTAAACTCTCCTTCTAGACTCACATTAAGCATCTCCGATCCAAAGTTAAATCTAGAATCGGCTTCCTATTTCGCAACAAAGCCTCCTTCACTCATGCTGCCAAACATGCCCTCGTTAAACTGACTATCCTACCGATCCTTGAGATCTGGAGACTGGCTAGGCCACTCCAGGACCTTGAAATGCTTCTTACGAAGCCACTCCTTCATTGCCCGGGCGGTGTGTTTGGGATCATTGTCATGCTGAAAGACCCAGCCACGTTTCATCTTCAATGCCCTTGCTGATGGAAGGAGGTTGTCACTCAAAATCTCACAATACATGGCCCCATTTATTCTTTCCTTTACACAGATCAGTCGTCCAGGTCCCTTTGCAGAAAAACAGCCCCAAAGCATGATGCTTCCACCCCCATGCTTCACAGTAGGTATGGTGTTCTTTGGATGCAACTCAGCATTCTTTGTCCTCCAAACACGACGAGTTGAGTTTTTACCAAAAAGTTCTATTTTGGTTTCATCTGACCATATGACATTCTCTCAATCCTCTTCTGGATCATCCAAATGCACTCTAGCAAACTTCAGACGGGCCTGGATATGTACTGGCTTAAGCAGGGGGACACGTCTGGCACTGCAGGATTTGAGTCCCTGGCGGCGTAGTGTGTTACTGATGGTAGGCTTTGTTACTTTGGTCCCAGCTCTCTGCAGGTCATTCACTAGGTCCCCCCGTGTGGTTCTGGGATTTTTGCTCACCGTTCTTGTGATCATTTTGACCCCACGGGGTGAGATCTTGCGTGGAGCCCCAGATCGAGGGAGATTATCAGTGGTCTTGTAGGTCTTCCATTTCCTAATAATTGCTCCCACAGTTGATTTCTTCAAACCAAGCTGCTTACCTATTGCAGATTCAGTCTTCCCAGCCTGGTGCAGGTCTACAATTTTGTTTCTGGTGTCCTTTGACAGCTCTTTGGTCTTGGCCATAGTGGAGGTTGGAGTGTGACTGTTTGAGGTTGTGGACAGGTGTCTTTTATACTGATAACAAGTTCAAACAGGTGCCATTAATACAGGTAACGAGTGGAGGTCAGAGGAGCCTCTTAAATAAGAAGTTTCAGGTCTGTGAGAGCCAGAAATCTTGCTTGTTTGTAGGTGACCAAATACTTATTTTCCACCATAATTTGCAAATAAATTCATAAAAAATCCTACAATGTGATTTTCTGGATTTTTTTCTCTCTCAATTTGTCTGTCATAGTTGACGTGTACCTATGATGAAAATTACAGGCCTCTCTAATTTTTTTAAGT
>NC_140000.1:51461163-51471119 GCF_964263955.1 Coregonus lavaretus
GATAGGGCGGATGGGCCTATGGGATTTAAAATGCGTCATTTAAGACAGGCCACTGTATAGAAAGAGAGGGAAATACAGTGGCATGTATGACTCCACATCACCCTTTTTCATTTCAAGAGGTGTGTGAGAAATCTTCCATCTACAATCTAAGCCTATAGTACCACAACAGCACAGAGATAATCAGAAATAAAAGGTATTGAAGCCAATTGGTGAAGTGCATTGTGGGATAGCTCAGTGGGAGGGAGAGGCGAGTCAAAGAGCCTGTCAATCACTGTGTGGCCCACATTACCTACATTAACCTGAGGTGGAGAGGAGAGACAGGATGGACAGAAGGAGAAAACACACGCTATTAACAATTAGGCAACGGAGGATTGGACACAACAGAGGAGACAGACAGACAGACATGTGGAGAAGAAAGAGAGAGAATGATGAGAGACAGGGGAGAGAGAGAGAAAGAAACAGCCAGGGAGAAAGAGATGAACAAGAGCCAGACAAACAGTGACAGAGAGAGAAAGAGAGAGAATGACAGACACGCACAGACTCATTCAGAACTCCTCAGCGGCTGCATTCAACAGGCCTTGAAAGGAACCCAACCCTAATTAGTATTTAATAAAACCAGCCTCTCTCTCTCTCTCTCTCTCTCTCAGAATAAAGAAGTACAACACTGACTATGGGCAGCAATTACCTCAACGAATAACAGGTCCCGGAAGAAACACAAAAACAAAACAGAAACATATTCTGCCTAAAAAGGAAGAAATGTGCTTTTCCTAGAAGGGAGTGACAATACACCGGTGCTCTCCATACAAAACAGGCACAGAGAGATTGGGAAGTTCGAGTGAACAAGAAGATCAATTTAAAAAAAAATCCCAGCCACAGCATCTCACAGATGGCTCTTTTAAAAGCTCTCCTCGACTATCACTGGCGAAGACAATAACTTTAAAGTTTTTGTTCCCTGAAGTTGAGTGAGGGAAGAGGGGGAGGGAGATGGTGAGTTGTCCACCTTCCCTCCCTCCCTCTCTCTATCTCGGTCACCTCCTTGACGGGCCCAAAGTCACAGAAGACACCCGGTGGCGCCCACTTCACCTCCGTGACTTCCATCTGTCCCCGCCACCATCTGTAAACTTCACCGTCAACATCCGGTGTACCGGCTGGGTTGACGAGGGCTCAACACCTCTACAAAGCTCTGTTCTAAAAGGGGCCCTCTTAACAACCTGGGCCGTTCTGGAGCCATGAGTTTATTGTGATGTCCCTTTTATCACCGGGCAGATTTAAAATCAGAAACAGTATAAATAAAGGGTAGATAAATAGGTAGGATGCTTTGTCTTTTGGAGAGTTGATACCTGGCCTTTATGAACTTCAAAGGTCTCTAGAAGAATAGGTCCTAGCAAAAATCCAATCAGAGAGGGTGTGGGTTACTCACATCCAGGTTAAGGGTGGAGCTTATGTGTTGCTCCAATAGGATCCTCTAATGTACATTTTGGCTGAACTCAACCGCCAACTAGAAGCCCTGACATGGGCACTAGCCATAAGGAAAGGGGATTGATTGTAGGACCAATAGCTCTCTTTTTAACAGAAAGATCCGTTCCAAGACCTCAACATAGGGTCAAGTATTTTACTACACATTAAAAGGGAGACTTTGCAGCACAATGTGACAGAACGATAAAACATGTACCACTCTCCGTCGGCGGAGAAATTGGCGATGCAGTAGTCCCCTCGGCGGGCGGCGTACGAGCCCTCCACGGGGGGCTGGGCGGCGATCTCTGCCCTCATGGTCTCCATCAGGTTCTCCAGCTGGGTGCCTGAGGGGCGGAGAGAGAGAGAGGGGTGAGGAGGGGTGAAGAGAGGGAAGAGGAGGAGGAGCTTAACTTTAGGCCTCTGTTTGAATACTGAGTCCATTCCTGTCAGCATAGAGCCTGGTTTGAAAACTCTGAAATCACAAATTGAAAGTACTTGGAACACACATCCCTTCCTTGAAGTAATCACTGATCTACCATGATTGGATAGGTGAAAGTGATGGTTCCACTACAATGCTTTGACCAATACCATCACATCAAAACAGTGATTTCTCCAAGGACTAGCGATAGGTGATAGGGATACATTTTCAATGTATACAAACAGGGCCTTGTACTAGATGCTAACGCCGTTAGCATTTGGCTCATATCCCATGTAGCACTGTTTTGTGCCACACAGAGCTCTGCCCAAAAATGGACGCCCGATCGCAGTAACCACCATGGGGAAATTGGTCGTCTCCGTTTCCTGTTGTAATTATTACTGCATTAGCACCATGTCGCTAATGCTAAATAATCCTATTTCTACTAGCGTCACCACCAGTTGAGACAGTTGTAACCAAAACAGCATGAGTAAAAAGATTGTGCTCTGTGACGGGTGTTTACCAGTCATCAACCCATTATCGTGTATGGGACAACTATTATGTGGAGATTCCAGAAAATGTGGCAGTGGATAATATCCATGTTTTAAAGAGGATGATAGGAGTGTCGGGCTTTGTGGATTCAGACTGCCATCAGTAGTCGAGTGATTTGCGCTCAGCAGTAACAAATGGGTAGCTGTCATGGCTGATGGCTCGGAGTGTGTGTGCTAGTGTGAAGAAGTATGGGATGTGTGTGTGAGAGAGACAGAGTGTGAAGAGAGTGCAGACCGCTTACTCCAGCTAGTTTAGCAAAGTGCCTCATGTTGAAATTACATGGTGATTTGTTGACAACCTATTCCCATTGCTTTCCCCTTGGGACATTGGTAATGTAACAACCAGGGCTACACACTGACTCAATAAAAACATAATGCCCCTTCGTCTGCACAGCAAGTGTGTGTGTGTGTGTGGGGGGGGGGGGGTGGACATGGACATGGACACATTCTCAACGATAGGTGAAAATAAAATACATTTTTTCAAAGAAGAAAAACAACACAAAAAGCAAGCAGACAACGCTATAATTGATAGTAATGAACACGCTACACCATAACACACAGACGAGGACCTGTGGTCGTTTCCCTTTGATGTGAGCCAGGTTGATAGAGTTGCTGTTTCAGCATGTGCCCCGGGGGGGGGGGGGCTCGAGAATGATGGTTTCCACCACACACATGCACACGTTCACACACAACAACATTGGCACACGCATATACGACAACTACACACACACACCAATCTGTGTAAGGTAAGAGGGGGAGGATGGGTTGAGTGGAGAGGAAAGTAACGCGAGGGGTGAGTGTGAGAGGGGGGTGTGGGGGTTGAGGTGGGGAGGGGGTGGGTGGGAATTCACTGTGATGAAATGGGGTGTGTGTATGTTTGTTGGGGGGTTTGGGGAGAGGAACGTGGCATCCACTGGCACCCTGATGACTGCTTTTTGAGTGAGGTGCACACACACACACACACACACACACACACACACACACACACACGCTCGAGAGAGGCATCCTCAGGGTTTTGTAGGAGCAGCAGATTTAAGGAAACACGTCAGATAAACAACCCTCCTCCTCCAATCTATCCCAAAGGTACAAAGGTACCATAGTAGCGCACCACGTCGGTTGCCGTAGTTGCGTTGTTGCGGCTGTGCCGTGCCGCGGCCTGTCAGTGCTCGGGCTGCCGGCGGAAGATTTATTAATCTAATTAAAAAAGTTTGTGAGAGTGCGACTTCCTCCTTCCCCAGCCAGGAGTGGTGGTGGTGTGTGTGTGTGTGTGTGTGTGTGCGGCTTTGCCTGGGACGTGCGGCGTGCTCCACTTTGGGGCCGGAGAGATTTGATTAAATAATAAATAAGCTGCGAGGGAGTCCTCTCCGATCGCTATATAAAGCTTTAATGGAAGCACTTCATTTAACCTAATTAATACCAGCGGCCTGGCATTACTGTGGAGGGGAAGGTACAGGAAGGAGGTTGGGTACAGAACACATGATGAGATAGCTGTCTTTACTGTATACCATAGGAATTAAGGCTTGGAATAATGTGATGATACCCCCCTTTGTACCGTTCAATTACCACAATGTATACACAGCCAGAACACACAATGAGACTGAGTACACGCACAAAAATGAGACTAACACACAAAAAACACGTTCGAGAGCGCACACACACACACCAAACGTGATAACTCCAGACAGAGTTGTAATCTCTGTGTAGTATGCAACATTATAAACTGGGTGGTTTGAGCCTTGAATGCTGATTGGCCAAAAGCTGTGGTATATCACACCGTATACCACGGGTATGACAAAACATTTATTTTTACTGCTCTAATTATGTTGGTAACCAGTTTATAATAGCAATAACACACCTCGGGGGTTGGTGGTATATGGCCAGTATACCACGGCTAAGGGCTGTATCCAGGCACTCCGCATTGCGTCGTGCAAAAGAACAGCCCTTAGCCGTGGTATATCTAAATGACGTAAATGTAAATGTATATTGGCCATATACCACACCCCCTCTTGCCTTATTGATTAAATAACCCTACTTTACACATAGGCTATACTACATCCTATCCTATGAGAATCAGAGCAAGCACACAAACCCAAGAACGTCCGGTGTTCTCATGCAACACCAACGTCAACCCTACCTTATATGGTCTTCTATGAGATCCATCCTCCAGGCCAGTGTCCTCATATCATACCAGTAGGGTTTAAAGCCATCCATTAGAACATATGGCTGAGGTTACATAAGGAACAGTAGATAAGTACATGGCTGACATCGTCCCAAATGGCACCATATTCCCTATATAGTGCCCTATGGGCCCTGGTCAAAAGTAGTGCACTATGTAGGGAATAGGGTGCCATTTGGGAAGCAGTCATTAACTCTATGGATCACTGATTTCCCAGTGTAGTTTTATTACTTGGTAGAAGCCTTAGATTCACTAATTCCAGTCGGGTCAGGTTGAGTCAGACACAACCGTAAATCTAATGTCTCTCAGTCTGAAGGTGGAGGATAAAGAGGAACAGGGATAGTGTCTGCTACAGTGAACCTGCAGTCATGTTGACCAATGAGATGGTTACGTTTCTTGGTGATGGTTGTAGGCTGTTCACAGAGAGGACTTAGCGCTCACATACATACATAGCATACACACCTTTAACACCCAAGACTGTAACGCTAGCGCCCCCCCCCCCCACACACACTTCAATCCTTCTTCATTTCAAGTGCCATCCTGATTTAGTGTTGAACTTAAGCCTCTTAACCGCTACATATTTCTCCCTGGGTGTGCTATCCATTATATCATATCCTCACACACACACAGGGCCAGGTGAGTGAGTGAGTGAGTGAGTGAGTGAGTGAGTGAGTGAGTGAGTGAGAGAGAGAGAGAGAGAGAGAGAGAGAGAGAGATGGCACTTGGTATTAGATTTAGCATGCAGCGCTGGGGTCCTGCAGCATTATAATCTCCCTCTCTACTGCCAGTCAGTTTATGGCTGGTGCAGGCATCTTGGCCCAGGGTGACCTGTACATGGAGGGCACACTGCTTTATTACACACATATCATCTATGCATGCAGATTCCCTTCCAGGTGCAGACTTGGGCGGTAATGCAGGAGGAAGGAAGATAAATACACTAGCACTCTCTGGCAAGCATAGACACACACACACAGGCAGTGTTCTTTTTTCAACTTGAAAGAACATCATTCCAAACATAAAAAACATAAAACAGGCTACATCTTTCTCTGTCTATTTGCAAACACTGCCGAGAAATCTAAAGATAAGCCCCTCTGAGTGTCCAGTGAACTGACGCCTACGGTTGGTTGTCTGCCGTCAGCATCCCAGAGAGATCTCCAACATGCATCTCTGGCAAAGCCAAATCGGGCTAGGAAAAATACCAGGAGACTTATGTAGTAAGGAGAGTCCCAGTTCCACGTTGGTTTGAAGAACAAAAATAAATAAAAAAACATCTAAGAATTTGTAGTCTCAGTGTAAGACGATAATAGGTCTCCAGTGTGACAGGCCATGCTTTGTGTATTTGCTAGTGAGGAAAAGCACTGATCCACATAAAGTGAAGAATGTTCCAGATCTTTTTACCACCTTCCCTCTCTTTTCTCTGTAATTTGTTTATGCACCATTATGGCTGCAGCTGTTGGTAAATCATATGTAATTACATTCCAAATGCCCCGCGCGGAACGGAGAGAGAGATCAGGCTTTAGAGAAGTGAAAATGATTTTAGTTGGGGTTGATTATAATGGCATTTCGCTATGGTGTGGCGAACGAGGCGTGCTAGCAGAAAGAAAACAAAAAGCAATGAAAACACTGAATCATGTTGTCCTCCGCACTCGACCGAAGGCCACACGGAATCCTATTGGACCAAGTCATTACCATCAACAACGTAAATCATCGCATCAAGAATGAAACAGAAGACCAGAGAACAGACTAGAGAATCACTGCTAAATTGTTACTAAAAAAGCTAGGCTAATTCCAATTCCCTTCACAAATGAAGAAACTAAACACAAAAATTACTTAAGCATTTGCCAAATTATTCAGAAATGCTAATTCAGGACACCCAAAGAGAGAAAAAGACAAACAAAAAAACAAGACAAGAACAGGAGAAGCGTAGAAAGAGGCAACATTTCACTAGCTGTAATCAGCTCAATATTCAAATGTGTGAGACACACGCAGCGGCATCTGGAAAGGAGCACATCCAGGGAAATGTGTAACCTAAAAACAACACTTATTCTGGAAGGCCTCAGAAGACCCTGTCATTTCCATTTAGTAAAAAAAAATCCTGGCGTCTTTATCAGATCTGGTGTCTGAACTAGCTTATTTTAGCAGTAGTAATGCTGGCGCTTCTGCCGTGTGCATATAGTGTGTGTGAATGTGTGTGCACGGGCAGTTTGAATGATGACACCGGGCCGACGCGTGCACTGCTAACTCTACCTGCTAGTTTGCCCTGTTAAATATGCATGAGGTTTGGACAGGCTTCATCCTCTGGGGGGATGGCGGCTAGTGTTATAGAACTTCCAGGCGGGAATGGGAACAACACTGCTGATTTCACACACACACCACGAGAGCTGGGTGATTACAGACAACCTACCCCAACCTCGCCTCCCCCAACAGCTCAGGCCTAACACCAACATATCCAAGGCCACATGCTAAGCCCTGGAAGGCTTCTACATTACATGAAGCCAAAAGCCAACACAGACAAAGGAGTAATGGAGATGCGGGGGGAGAGATAAAATAGCTTTATGGGAAGCAATTTCCTCCTCTTTTGGGCAACAGTTGGGAGAGTGTGTCGGCAACCGCTGCACGTGGAGGGAGGCCGCCATAAAGAAACAAATGATCGCAGAGCCTCACTAATGCCCCCTCTGCCTGTGGAGGAGCGCTTCAGAGTCGAATCGCACAGCACTCTCTCTCCCTCTCTCAATCTTTCTCTCTCTCCCTCCCAGCAGTCGGAGAGGGGGCCCTCTCCACCAAATTACAGTTTCTGTCATTTGAAAGCCCAGAAAAGAGAGACAAAGAGGCAGCATCTGTGGCTTTTCTCCTGCACTCTCCACTCCGATCGAGGCCTCGTCGAGGCTAATGCGGATTTTCACCAAATATACCCAGGTGCGGTGCCATGGCACATTGGGGGGGGGGGGGGTTCACCTGTAGTTGTAGTTTGGAGGAGAGGAGCCGAATGGGAGTGTAAGTGGGTTCGCTGCCAAGAGAAGAGTGATTCGCCGCCACATGAGGTAACCGGCGTTCACTTTCTGGTCACCGGTGAAACCAGAGCACTAAGACCAAGAGGAAGCCAGATTCAGTCCTGCTCCCTCCAAAAATAACCCCTCAGAACAAACCATGCTACACCTGAGCAGACAGGTGATCTGACCTTTCAATCTTCAGTTCCGTTCAAATTCAATAATGAATGCCATCTCGGGGAAGTAAAGATCATCCGAGGACCTCTAAATATTGCTTCATCTGCCGCGGTGGTGTGGAGTTTAGAAAACAAATAAAACTTGCAGTGTCTGCTTTCCTCCCTGCTTGAGTTTGTTGATGCTTTCTACAGCCGTGGCCTCTGCAGTTTGTGTGGAGCGTCACTACAGTTTACAGACCAGCTGAAGAGAAACAAGACTGAATAATATAGACCCGGTTAAACAAGGACAGCCAAGAGATGTAAGGATAAAATCATGACCATGACAAACTACTGCACTCTCTAGGATGACCGTGTCCTCAAACACAGAGGCCAGTGGTAGGCGGGGGGAAACAAAAAGCCATCCTCTACAGAGGCTCACATGGAAACAGGGACATGCTCATGTGCACTGAGCTTTATCCAGCCATCTTCCTTCCACATTAAGCAGGGTTGTGTTCATTTGAGCACACAATGGAAAACATTTTCAAACATTTCACAACTGAACACGAAAAATAAGCATTTCGCATTGGCCAGGTAGACCCTCTCCGTTTCAACCCGTTTTCTTCCGTTTGGTGCCTAATGAACCCGGCCCAGGAGTGGAGAGCTGTTTCTAAGATGGCTCTAGTTCGAGCCCCCACTATCCCTTTTGGCCAGATCAATAGAGAATGTCCTCGTATTGAAATCAATACTGGCAAATGCTCACGGTCTGGCACACCAGTGTTACGAGGCCCTCCGTTGACTGGTCCCAAAAATAAATGTGTGCCGTCACACATTAAGGCACTTCACATTGGCTGACAGATCTGGGGCGTTGTGACCTTTTAAAACCCTAGGTTTTCACTGAATGAGGGGAACATTTGAGAGAGAGGAGGAGAGAGAGAGAGAGAGAGAGAAGAGAGAGAGAGAGAGGAGAGAGAGAGAGAGAGAGAGAGAGGAGAGAGAGGAGAGAGAGAGAGAGAGAGAGAGAGAGAGAGAGAGAGAGAGAGAGAGAGAGAGAGAGAGAGAGAGAGAGAGAGAGAGAGAGAGATGAGAGAGAGAGGAGAGAGAGAGACATAAGGAGAGAGAATGGGAAGACTAAAACAGACACCGAACCACATAAGTACAAGAGGGAGAAAGATAGACTTAACAAGAGAACGAGAGAGAGATTGAACGCCAGCATATAGTAGGAAGGAGTGAGACTGACTGAGTGGCGTTCAGCAGCATTAGGTGGTGAACAGCTGCTGGGCGTAAAGGTAGAGTGTGACTAATTTGGACAGAGTGGCACCTGGTTGGGGGAACCACTCCACTCATTACAAGGCTGTACCACTGCCAGCTCTTAGCTCCTAACTCGGTCTGGGCTAGGCTGTAATACTGCCAGCTCTTAGCTCCTAACTCCGCTCTGGGCTAGGCTGTAGCGCTGCAAGCTCTTAGCTCCTAACTCCGCTCTGGGCTAGGCTGTAATACTGCCAGCTCTTAGCTCCTAACTCCGCTCTGGGCTAGGCTGTAATACTGCCAGC
This sequence comes from Coregonus lavaretus, assembly GCF_964263955.1. NCBI lineage: Eukaryota > Metazoa > Chordata > Actinopteri > Salmoniformes > Salmonidae > Coregonus > Coregonus lavaretus. Next base: position 51,470,453 of record NC_140000.1, read on the forward strand.
TCTTAGCTCCAAACTCCGCTCTGGGCTAGGCTGTAGCGCTGCAAGCTCTTAGCTCCTAACTCCGCTCTGGGCTAGGCTGTAATACTGGCCAGCTTTAGCTCCTAACTCCGCTCTGGGCTAGGCTGTAATACTGCCAGCTCTGAGCTCCTAACTCCGCTCTGGGCTAGGCTGTAATACTGCCAGCTCTGAGCTCTAACTCCGCTCTGGCTAGGCTGTAATACTGCCGGCTGTAATACTGCAGCTCCTAACTCCGCTCTGGGCTAGGCTGTACCACTGCCAGCTCTTAGCTCCTAACTCCGCTCTGGGCTAGGCTGTACCACTGCCAGCTCTTAGCTCCTAACTCCGCTCTGGGCTAGGCTGTACCACTGCCAGCTCTTAGCTCTAACTCCGCTCTGGGCTAGGCTAGGCTTGGGGGGCTATGAATCCCAGTCCTGGACGGTCTGATAGTCTAGCCCTAGCTAACAATTAGCCTATCAATCATTCTCAAGGTCTACAGTCATCAACCACCCACAGCCGGGCCAAGCTAGAGACAGATAATCCAAATATCTTCAGCTAACACCCACAGTCCTAGGCTGCAAAACAGAGGAAAACTATCAAAGTGTTTTAGTAGACTGTGACTTCCCTTAGCTGCATAGTGGCCTCTGTCTTTCAGTGTGTCCAAGGTCAG
>NC_140000.1:51471319-51511319 GCF_964263955.1 Coregonus lavaretus
AGAATAGCCCTAGCCTTCTACAGAGGAGGGCCCTCTCTCTTAATCTCTCTCTTGCCATTTCTCTCTTGGTGAGAGCAGGTAATAAAGGGAATTGATGAGCCGTTAGCTCCAGAGTTAGGCCCCAGTCCTACAGCAGGATCACCCCAGCTTAAAGCTGTCTGGGAGGGGGGAGAGAGGGCTAGAGGAGAGGGTTGGGGTGGAGGAGAGGGAGAGTGGACCTGGCCTAGCATCTAAAACACACGGCTTGACCGCCCTGCGCCTTAGAAATGTCAGCGGTGCGTGTGTCGAAAACCACACAGGTGGTAGGTTCACAAAACACAGGATGCAGTCTTTCTAAATGCCAGTCGGTGTGGTGTTTGTGTGTGTGTTAAACACCAGAGCAAACGGGACATGGAAGCAGGTAGTGCATTGCATTACTAGGCACCACAGTACTAGGCACCACTGCCTGTGGCCTAACTACCCAGTGTAGAGTAGAGGCAATTACCTACAACTAAAAGTGTTAACTTTGTACTCCATGTAGTTCTCATATTAATACACTGAACAAAAATATAAACGCAACATGTAAAGTGTTGGTCACATGTTCAATGCGCTAAAATAGAAAAAGACTACAGAAATGTTCCATTCGCACAAAAAGCTTGTTACCCTCAAGTTTGGTGCACATATTTGCTTACATCCCTGTTAGTTAGCATTTCTCCTTTGCCAAGATAATCCATCCACCTGACAGGTGTGGCATATCAAGAAGCTGATTAAACAACATGATCATTACACAGGTGCACCTTGTGTTGAGGACAATAAAGGCCACTCTGAAATGTGCAGGATTGTCACGCAACACAATGCCACAGATGTCTCAAGTTTCAGAGAATTTGCCAGTATGTCCAACTGGCCTCAAAACCGCAGACCACACCAGCCCAGGACCTCCACATCCAGCTTCTTCACCTGCGGGATTGTCTGAGACCAGCCATCCGGACAACTGCTGTGGGTTTGCACAACCGAAGAATTTCTGCACAAACTGTCAGACACCGTCTCAGGGAAGCTCATCTACATGCTTGTCATCTTAACCAGGGTCTTGACCTGACTACAGTTCGGCATCGTAACCGACTTCAGTGGGGAAATGCTCACCTTCAATGGCCACTGGCATGCTGGAGAAGTGTGCTCTTCACGGATTAATCCCGGTTTTCCACTGCATATGGCAGATGTGTGGGCGAGAGGTTTGCTGATGTCAACATTGTGAACAGAGTGCCCCAAGGTGGAGGTGGGGTTGTGGTATGGGCAGGCAAAAGCTAAGGACAATGAACACAGTTGCATTTTATCGATGGAAATTTGACTGCACAGAGATACCGTGACGAGATCCTGAGGCCCATTGTCGTGCCATTCACACGGCCCCACATCGCAAGGATCTGTACACAATTCCTGGAAGCTGAAAATGTCCTAGTTCTTCCATGGCCCGCATACTCACCAGACATGTCACATATTGAGCATGTTTGGGATCGCTGGATCGTCGTGTACGCCAATATCCAGCAACTTCGCACAGTCATTGAAGAGGAGTGGGACAATATTCCACAGGCCACAATCAACAGCCTGATCAACTCAACTGCATGAGGCAAATGGTGGTCACACCAGATAGATACTGACTGGTTTTCTGATGCACACCCCTACTTCTTTTCAAAGGTATCTGTGACCAACAGATGCATATCTGTATTCCCAGTTATGTGAAATCCATATATTAGGGTCTAATTAATTGATTTCAATTCACTGATTTCCTTATATGAACTGTAACTTGAAATTGTTGCATGTTGCATTTATATTTTTTGTTCAGTGTATTTATATCAAATCCAAGTATACAGTAAAAAACAAATGACCTCACTCTCCAAATGCACATGCACTGGACCCACCCAGCTTTATTTTTAGGGGTAGAACAGCTTAATATTGCAGATAGATTGTAACTTCCATCAATGTAATTGTCTGCATCACTTCCAATCCCCCATGTTTATTTATATATATATATATATATATATATATATATATATATATATATATATATATATATATATACATACATACATACATACATACACACACATAGTGGGGAAAAAAAGTATTTAGTCAGCCACCAATTGTGCAAGTTCTCCCACTTAAAAAGATGAGGCCTGTAATTTTCATCATAGGTACACGTCAACTATGACAGACAAATTGAGTGAAAAAAATCCAGAAAATCACATTGTAGGATTTTTAATGAATTTATTTGCAAATTATGGTGGAAAATAAGTATTTGGTCAACTACAAACAAGCAAGATTTCTGGCTCTCGCAGACCTGTAACTTCTTCTTTAAGAGGCTCCTCTGTCTTCCACTCGTTACCTGTATTAATGGCACCTGTTTGAACTTGTTATCAGTATAAAAGACACCTGTCCACAACCTCAAACAGTCACACTCCAAACTCCACTATGGCCAAGACCAAAGAGCTGTCAAAGGACACCAGAAACAATATTGTAGACCTGCACCAGGCTGGGAGGACTGAATCTGCAATAGGTAAGCAGCCTGGTTTGAAGAAATCAACTGTGGGAGCAATTATTAGGAAATGGAAGACATACAATACCACTGATAATCTCCCTCGATCTGGGTCTCCACGCCAGATCTCACCCCGTGGGGTCAAAATGATCACAAGAACGGTGAGCAAAAATCCCAGAACCACACGGGGGGACCTAGTGAATGATCTGCAGAGAGCTGGGACCAAAGTAACAAAGCCTACCATCAGTAACACACTACGCCGCCAGGGACTCAAATCCTGCAGTGCCAGACGTGTCCCCCTGCTTAAGCCAGTACATGTCCAGGCCCGTCTGAAGTTTGCCAATGACCATCTGGATGATCCAGAGGAGGAATGGGAGAAGGTCATGTGGTCTGATGAGACAAAAATATAACTTTTTGGTAAAAACTCAACTCGTCGTGTTTGGAGGACAAAGAATGCTGAGTTGCATCCGAAGAACACCATACCTACTGTGAAGCATGGGGGTGGAAACATCATGCTTTGGGGCTGTTTTTCTGCAAAGGGACCAGTACGACTGATCCGTGTAAAGGAAAGAATGAATGGGGCCATGTATCGTGAGATTTTGAGTGAAAACCTCCTTCAATCAGCAAGGGCATTGAAGATGAAACGTGGCTGGGTCTTTCAGCATGACAATGATCCCAAACACACCGCCCGGGCAACGAAGGAGTGGCTTCGTAAGAAGCATTTCAAGGTCCTGGAGTGGCCTAGCCAGTCTCCAGATCTCAACCCCATAGAAAATATTTGGAGGGAGTTGAAAGTCCGTGTTGCCCAGCGACAGCCCCAAAACATCACTGCTCTAGAGGAGATCTGCACGGAGGAATGGGCCAAAATACCAGCAACAGTGTGTGAAAACCTTGTGAAGACTTACAGAAAACGTTTGACCTGTGTCATTGCCAACAAAGGGTATAAAACAAAGTATTAAGAAACTTAGTTATTGACCAAATACTTATTTTCCACAATCATTTGCTAATAAATTCATTAAAAATCCTACAATGTGATTTTCTGGAAAAAAAATCTCAATTTGTCTGTCACAGTTGACGTGTACCTATGATGAAAATTACAGGCCTCTCTCATCTTTTTAAGTGGGAGAACTTGCACAATTGGTGGCTGACTAAATACTTTTTTTCCCAACTGTATATGTATGTGTGTGTGTGTGTGTGTGTGTGTGTGTGTGTGTGTGTGTGTGTGTATATATATATATATATATATATATATACACACACACATACACACATATACAGTGAGGAGAACAAGTATTTGATACACTGCCGATTTTGCAGGTTTTCCTACTTACAAAGCATGTAGAGGTCTGTAATTTGTCAACTTCAACTGTGAGAGACGGAATCTAAAACAAAAATCCAGAAAATCACATTGTATGATTTTTAAGTAATTAATTTGCATTTTATTGCATGACATAAGTATTTGATACATAAGAAAAGCAGAACTTAATATTTGGTACAGAAACCTTTGTTTGCAATTACAGAGATCATACGTTTCCTGTAGGTCTTGACCAGGTTTGCACACACTGCAGCAGGGATTTTGGCCCACTCCTGGCTAGGCCACTCCAGGACCTTGAGATGCTTCTTACGGAGCCACTCCTTAGTTGCCCTGGCTGTATGTTTCGGGTCGTTGTCATGCTGGAAGACCCAGCCACGACCCATCTTCAATGCTCTTACTGAGGGAAGGAGGTTGTTGGCCAAGATCTCGCGATACATGGCCCCATCCATCCTCCCCTCAATACGGTGCAGTCGTCCTGTCCCCTTTGCAGAAAAGCATCCTCAAAGAATGATGTTTCCACCTCCATGCTTCACGGTTGGGATGGTGTTCTTGGGGTTGTACTTATCCTTCTTCTTCCTCCAAACACGGCGAGTGGAGTTTAGACCAAAAAGCTCTATTTTTGTCTCATCAGACCACATGACCTTCTTCCATTCCTCCCCTGGATCATCCAGATGGTCATTGGCAAACTTCAGACGGGCCTGGACATGCGCTGGCTTGAGCAGGGGGACCTTGCGTGTGCTGCAGGATTTTAATCCATGACGGCGTAGTGTTTTACTAATGGTTTTCTTTGAGACTGTGGTCCCAGCTCTCTTCAGGTCATTGACCAGGTCCTGCCGTGTAGTTCTGGGCTGATCCCTCACCTTCCTCATGATCATTGATGCCCCACGACGTGAGATCTTGCATGGAGCCCCAGACCGAGGGTGATTGACCGTCATCTTGAACTTCTTCCATTTTCTAATAATTGCGCCAACAGTTGTTGCCTTCTCACTAAGCTGCTTGCCTATTGTCCTGTAGCCCATCCCAGCCTTGTGCAGGTCTACAATTTTATCTCTGATGTCCTTACACAGCTCTCTGGTCTTGGCCATTGTGGAGAGGTTGGAGTCTGTTTGATTGAGTGTGTGGACAGTTGTCTTTTATACAGGTAACGAGTTCAAACAGGTGCAGTTAATACAGGTAATGAGTGGAGAACAGGAGGGCTTCTTAAAGAAAAACTAACAGGTCTGTGAGAGACGGAATTCTTACTGGTTGGTAGGTGATCAAATACTTATGTCATGCAATAAAATGCAAATTAATTACTTAAAAATCATACAATGTGATTTTCTGGATTTTTGTTTTAGATTCCGTCTCTCACAGTTGAAGTGTACCTACAGTGAGCGAAAAAAGTATTTGATCCCCTGCTGATTTTGTACGTTTAACCACTGAAAAAGACATGATCAGTCTATAATTTTAATGGTAGGTTTATTTGAACAGTGAGAGACAGAAAAACAACAAAAAAATCAAGAAAAACGCATGTCAAAAATGTTATAAATTGATTTGCATTTTAATGAGGGAAATAAGTATTTGACCACTCTGCAAAACATGACTTAGTACTTGGTGGCAAAACCCTTGTTGGCAATCACAAAGGTCAGATGTTTCTTGTAGTTGGCCACCGGGTTTGCACACATCTCAGGAGGGATTTTGTCCCACTACTCTTTGCAGATCTTCTCCAAGTCATTAAGTTTGAGGCTGACGTTTGGCAACTCGAACCTTCAGCTTCCTCCACAGATTTTTTATGGGATTAAGGTCTGGAGACTGGCTAGGCCACTCCAGGACCTTAATGTGCTTCTTCTTGAGCCACTCCTTTGTTGCCATGGCCGTGTGTTTTGGGTCATTGTTACGCTGGAATACCCATCCACGACCCATTTTCAATGCCCTGGCTGAGGGAAGGAGGTTCTCACCCAAGATTTGACAGTACATGGCCCTATCCATCGTCCCTTTGATGCGGTGAAGTTGTCCTGTCCCCTTAGCAGAAAAACACCCCCAAAGCATAATGTTTCTACCTCCATGTTTGACGGTGGGGATGGTGTTCTTGGGGTCATAGGAAGCATTCCTCCTCCTCCAAACACGGCGAGTTGAGTTGATGCCAAAGAGCTCAATTTTGGTCTCATCTGACCACAACACTTTCACCCAGTTCTCCCCTGAATCATTCAGATGTTCAATGGCAAACTTCAGACGGGCCTGTATATGTGCTTTCTTGAGCAAGGGGACCGTCCGGGCATTGCAGGATTTCAGTCCTTCACGGTGTAGTGTGTTACCAATTGTTTTCTTGGTGACTATGGTCCCAGCTGCCTTGAGATCATTGACAAGATCCTCCCGTGTAGTTCTGGGCTGATTCCTCACCGTTCTCATGATCATTGCAACTCCACAAGGTGAGATCTTGCATGGAGCCCCAGGCCGAGGGAGATTGACAGTTCTTTTGTGTTTCTTCCATTTGCGAATAATCGCACCAACTGTTGTCACCTTCTCACCAAGCTGCTTGGCGGTGGTCTTGTAGCCCATCCCAGCCTTGTAGCCCATTCCAGCCTTGTGAAGGTCTACAATCTTGTCACTGACATCCTTGGAGAGCTCTTTGGTCTTGGCCATGGTGGAGATTTGGAATCTGATTGATTGATTGCTTCTGTGGACATGTGTCTTTTATACAGGTAACAAGCTGAGATTAGAGCACTCCCTTTAAGCGTGTGCTCCTAGTCTCAGCTCGTTACCTGTATAAAAGACACCTGGGAGCCAGAAATCTTTCTGATTGAGAGGGGGTCATATACTTATTTCCCTCATTAAAATGCAAATCAATTTATAAAATGTTTAACGTGTTTTTCTGGATTTTTTTTGTTGTTATTCTGTCTCTCACTGTTCAAATAAACCTACCATTAAAATTATAGACTGATGATTTTTGTCAGTGGGCAAACGTACAAAATCAGCAGGGGATCAAATACTTTTTTCCCCTCACTGTATGATACAAATTACAGACCTCTACATGCTTTGTAAGTAGGAAAACCTGCAAAATCGGCAGTGTATCAAATACTTGTTCTCCCCACTGTATATACACATATACATACATGTCCTTTAAAAATATATATATATATATATATATATATATTCATTACATTTACGTCATTTAGCAGACACTCTTATCCAGAGCGACTTACAAATTGGTGCATTCACCTTATGATAGCCAGTGGGACAACCACTTTCGATAAAAAAAAAATCATTTTTAAATTTCCTATATATTTGTGTAAAATATATTTTTTGGTGGGGTATGGGTGGGTGGGGGGGGGGGGGGGGGGGTAGAAGGATTACTTTTATACTATCCCAGGTATTCCTTAAAGAGGTAGGGTTTCAAGTGTCTCCGGAAGGTGGTGAGTGACTCTGCTGTCCTGGCGTTGTGAGGGAGCTTGTTACACCATTGGGGTGCCAGAGCAGCGAACAATTTTGACTGGGCTGAGCGGGAACTGTGCTTCCGCAGAGGTAGGGGGACCAGCAGGCCAGATGTGGAAGAACGCAATGGCCTCATTTGGGTGTAGGGACTGATCAGAGCCTGAAGGTAAGGAGGTGCCGTTCCCCTCACAGCGCCGTAGGCAAGCACCATGGTCTTGTAGCAGATGCGAGCTTCAACTGGAAGCTATATTCCCATTTATTACTTTCCAACCCCACCACCCTTTCCCTAATTGGAGTAAACTAGTGAACAACAATGCTTAGGCCTCTACTTCCAGCTTATACTTACTATATACATTTTATGGACACAGTCAATTTTACAATAATTACATTTTTGTTTGTTTTTTCTCCTGAACTTTTTCTACTCTCAACCTCTCTGATCATTTTCATGATGTCCATCCGGTTTGCTTCTATATGCCATATCTTTCTAACAATGTTGTGGTCCTCTGTAGCTCAATTGGTAGAGCATGGCGCTTGTAACGCCAGGGTAGTGGGTTCGATCCTGGGACCACCCATACGTAAAATATGTATGCACACATGACTGTAAGTCGCTTTGGATAAAAGCGTCTGCTAAATGGCATATTATTATTATTATTATTATTATTATTAATGAGTAGGGATATTGGGTTGGCGGGCCTGAGGGTGACCCCGGATTCCTCTGGCTCAACCGTTGCCATGGTGTATCGACAGACTATTAGAGGCTGGAAATGATGAACCAGACTGACAAGTGCCACGGCGAATCAGAGTGCCACTCCAGCCAGCCAATCCATACCAGCACTACACAGGCTCAATCTATACCACTACACCACTCAACCTAACTAGTGGCTCTATAGCGCAGCTGTGATCTATAGCGCATACCATGTAAGAAAACGCTCATACGCAACCTAGGCCTGGTATGCATTCGCCTAGCTTGCACAAACAAATCATGAGATGGTTATTATTATGCCAAACACTGTGACTGTGTTGCAGCCAAGAAAACTGATCTAACGTTACCTCGGTCCCCACGGGAGTGCAGTGGCATGAGCTGCCTAGCCAGCATCAGAGGTGTCAAAGGCAACTAGCGCCTGTCAGAGCCGGTTTACATGACGCGGTGGGGGCCATTTTGAGGCAAAGTCACATAAGGTGCCTTCGTTTCCAGGGGGACTGAGTGACTAATTAAAGTGGAACTAATTAAAAGCGGGGTTGAGACGCTCCCAAAAGCAGGAGGGAGCATTTAAATGCCGCCCCGGAGAAACAAATATTTAGCATTTCTTTAAAGGGAAGAACAAGGAGGGAGGGAGGGAAGGAGGGTGTCGGAGAAACAAATATTTAGCATTTCTTTAAAGGGAAGAACAAGGAGGAGGGAGGGAAGGAGGGTGTCGTACTGCCGACCCGTATTGCAGCCAGTTAAATGTAGCTGGGAGAGGAGTCCTTAAAAAATGTAATGTCAAAGTGTGTGTGTAGGTGTGTGTACTTGTGTGTGTGTGTGCATGCTTGTGTGTGTGTGTGTTTGGCGATTGCCCATGCTTTTTAAATTACAGACGGGCGATTAGAGAAGACACCTGAAGCGCGGAAAAGAGTGGAGGGTCCTGATGTTTTCGCGGCGCTGCCTCTACACTCTCCAAAACGCCTAAATGTCAGCGTACCGCAGGGAAATGTCAGAGGCGACTTCCATTACGCAAGGAAGGGCGCCGTGAGGCCCGTGTGACCAACACATCACCGCAGCTACGACCCAGGGCTAAAATACAGCTATGCTAATATTCCGAGTAATACACAGCTATGTTTGTTGAATGTTATAGAAACGCTGCCAGACACCACCAGCCGTTGGTAGAACGTTACAGGTTGGTTGTATAATTCATCATCACTACCCTGACACAGGGCTGAGTAATAAACATGCACAATTCTAGTGTTACAGCAACGTTGCCAACGCGTCAATAGCCCAATATTAGAGACATCCATTGAATGATCTCATCCCATGTAATTCTCCAGGTGTTAGTGATGGAATACTGAAATATAGACCAAAACAATTTAAACATGTGTGACATTCATCACATGTAAAAATCTATTGAATGTGGGTGATAGGTGAGATGGGCTGAGAGTGGCTGAGGGGTGGGATTAAAGAGCTCATGTTTAGTAATGTCGTATTGTTATGTGATTGCTGTATATAAAAGTACCATGAATGTCAAACGCATATATAAACACTGCTCAAAAAAATAAAGGGAACACTTAAACAACACAATGTAACTCCAAGTCAATCACACTTCTGTGAAATCAAACTGTCCACTAAGAAGCAACACTGATTGACAATACATTTCACATGCTGTTGTGCAAATGGAATAGACAACAGGTGGAAATTATAGGCAATTAGCAAGACACCCCCAATAAAGAAGTGGTTCTGCAGGTGGTGACCACAGACCACTTCTCAGTTCCTATGCTTCCTGGCTGATGTTTTGGTCACTTTTGAATGCTGGCGGTGCTTTCACTCTAGTGGTAGCATGAGACGGAGTCTACAACCCACACAAGTGGCTCAGGTAGTGCAGCTCATCCAGGATGGCACATCAATGCGAGCTGTGGCAAGAAGGTTTGCTGTGTCTGTCAGCGTAGTGTCTAGAGCATGGAGGCACTACCAGGAGACAGGCCAGTACATCAGGAGACGTGGAGGAGGCCGTAGGAGGGCAACAACCCAGCAGCAGGACCGCTACCTCCGCCTTTGTGCAAGGAGGAGCAGGAGGAGCACTGCCAGAGCCCTGCAAAATGACCTCCAGCAGGCCACAAATGTGCATGTGTCTACTCAAACGGTCAGAAACAGACTCCATGAGGGTGGTATGAGGGCCCGACGTCCACAGGTGGGGGTTGTGCTTACAGCCCAACACCGTGCAGGACGTTTGGCATTTGCCAGAGAACACCAAGATTGGCAAATTCGCCACTGGCGCCCTGTGCTCTTCACAGATGAAAGCAGGTTCACACTGAGCACATGTGACAGACGTGACAGAGTCTGGAGACGCCGTGGAGAACGTTCTGCTGCCTGCAACATCCTCCAGTATGACCGGTTTGGCGGTGGGTCAGTCATGGTGTGGGGTGGCATTTCTTTGGGGGGCCGCACAGCCCTCCATGTGCTCGCCAGAGGTAGCCTGACTGCCATTAGGTACCGAGATGAGATCCTCAGACCCCTTGTGAGACCATATGCTGGTGCGGTTGGCCCTGGGTTCCTCCTAATGCAAGACAATGCTAGACCTCATGTGGCTGGAGTGTGTCAGCAGTTCCTGCAAGAGGAAGGCATTGATGCTATGGACTGGCCCACCAGTTCCCCAGACCTGAATCCAATTGAGCACATCTGGGACATCATGTCTCGCTCCATCCACCAACGCCACGTTGCACCACAGACTGTCCAGGAGTTGGCGGATGCTTTAGTCCAGGTCTGGGAGGAGATCCCTCAGGAGACCATCCGCCACCTCATCAGGAGCATGCCCAGGCGTTGTAGGGAGGTCATACAGGCACGTGGAGGCCACACACACTACTGAGCCTCATTTTGACTTGTTTTAAGGACATTACATCAAAGTTGGATCAGCCTGTAGTGTGGTTTTCCACTTTAATTTTGAGGGTGACTCCAAATCCAGACCTCCATGGGTTGATACATTTGATTTCCATTGATCATTTTTGTGTGATTTTGTTGTCAGCACATTCAACTATGTAATGAAAAAAGTATTTAATAAGATTATTTCATTCATTCAGATCTAGGATGTGTTGTTTAAGTGTTCCCTTTATTTTTTTGAGCAGTGTATATGTAGCAGAAAAGCTATAAAACCCAAAAAAGATGTGTCCTCCGAAGAGGTGGATGGGTTAAAAATAAATACAAATCCCAATTAAAAAAACACCAAAAGTAATTAGAGCGACAAAACATTTTTATTACTTGAATTCCCATAAAAGAGTAGAATAATAACTATCTATGAGATTATGGTTGACATAATATTAGGTCATAATATCATGTTGCTGCGTTTCTAAACAGCGCTGGGAGACACATCTCATCCCATTGAAGGTGGAGGAAAATCAGGAATGACCAGTCCTGGGCAGAAGTTCCCCTATGGTGTCCCAGGAGGGACAAAACGCACCACAACCGCCAACATGCATCCTTCACCCTTACACGCCCGCTTACATCAGCTTGGATGAATGGGGATGGAGGGAGGGGGGTTTTGAGAAAAAGAGCAAGGGAGAGAGAGATGAGAGAGCTGGGGGAGATGAGCGAGCAGAGAGAGCAGAGAGATCAGAGAGCAGAGAGATCAGAGAGAGCAGAGAGCGATGAGAGAGCAGAGAGCGATGAGAGAGCAGAGAGCGATGAGAGAGCAGAGAGCGATGAGAGAGCAGAGAGCGATGAGAGAGTAGAGAGCGATGAGAGAGCAGAGAGCGATGAGAGAGCAGAGAGCGATGAGAGAGCAGAGAGCGATGAGAGAGCAGAGAGCGATGAGAGAGCAGAGAGCAATGAGAGAGCAGAGAGCAATGAGAGAGCAGAGAGCAATGAGAGAGCAGAGAGCGATGAGAGAGCAGAGAGAGATGAGAGAGCAGAGAGAGATGAGAGAGCAGAGAGAGATGAGAGAGCAGAGAGAGATGAGAGAGCAGAGAGAGATGAGAGAGCAGAGAGAAGAGAGAGAGAGAGAGACAGAGAGAGATGAGAGAGATGAGAGAGATGAGAGCAGAGATAGAAGAGATGGCAGAGAGCGAGCGATGAGAGAGCAGGGTGGAGAAGGGGAGGAAAGAGGAACGCCCTCAAGAACAGTGCAGGAAGGCAGGCAGGCAGTAAGGCAGGTAGTAAGGCAGGCAGTAAGGCAGGCAGGCAGTAAGGCAGGCAGGCAGGCAGTAAGGCAGGCAGGCAGTAAGGCAGGCAGGCAGGCAGTAAGGCAGGCAGTAAGGCAGGCAGGCAGTGCAGGGTTTGTGTTTGCAGTCTGCATACCCAAGCATGTTAACCAGCAGTAATGCAATTCACAATGTCATCCTTCATTACACTCCCCCCAACAACGTGCTCCCCTTCTACCCCTTAACTTCCTATCCCCAACATCACCCAAGAGCAAACTGGGGGGAGAAAGTGTGTTTTTGCGTTCACGGGCAGACCAAGAGCAGCCGCAAACCTGCCCCTGAGGACCTTGGCTATAAGAGCCTGCAGGAATCCCGCGGATGACTGGAGAAGGGCGAGTGGTGGGCCAAGGCCACACTCAAACGGGCAACTACACGCACTCACAGCCACAAGCGCACGCGCATACACACTCACACAAACACATATAAAAACAACACACACTCCACAGGCAGTGAGGGCTGTGAGTTGCAGAGCAGACAGAATGCTGCAGCCTAGGTCGGAATGAGGAGGAGAAGAGAGGAAAGAGGTGGCTGTACACACAGTTCTCCCTCCGCCTGTCTTTCTAGCACTGCAGGGTACCAGGGGGCCAAGTCTGTCGCCTGCAGAGGAGAGCCACGTCCCTAGGGGAGCGAAGTGTGTGTTTGTGTATACTGTATCGGTGTGTGTGTGTGTGTGTGTGTGTGTGTGTGTGTGTGTGTGTGTGTGTGAATGAGAGTGACTGCAGGTCTAATTATGTGCATGTTCATAATGTGCGTGCATGTGTGAGTCCTGATTCTCTGTGCCCTGCGCTCACTCACACACTATACACACACACACACACACACACACACACAAACAGAGCCAGCGTGCAGAACTCAACATTTATAAACAACCCATGTATGCCGACTGCACATGGGTTAACGCCTGAGGGGCCAAAGGCATTGAATTAACTCCGCGTTGCAGCCCTTATCAAATAGCCTCTTAACCAAAACAAAGACATATGGCTGGGGTGAGACTGTGTGCTATGTTATGTGTACGTTTCATGTTTCATGGGGTTGGCCATTGTGCTAATGAGCAGCCGGCCTACTACATTTACATTAACATAATGGAAACCAGATAACAGTGGAATTAATCATTAAACAAAACTAATGTCTTTGACTACCTTGGGATTATTATTAAAACACATGTCTTTGACTATTAGGATTATTATTAAAACTAATGTCTTTGACTATTAGGATTATTATTAAAACTAATGTCTTTGACTATCTTGGGGCAAACATGTACTTATATGTCTGAGATTTCACTAAGTTTAGTGACAGACCTAAGGGTTTGAGGAAAGTTGTCTGCAATAGTGATAATTGTTATATTCCTTGAAAAAACACAAACCAAAACCAGTGTTTTCCCTACTATCGGTTAGGTGGGGTAGGCCCTCCCATTTTGTTACCTATCATCTTTTGCTTGCATTGTTTCCATGGAGATTCTGAGAAGATGAAAACAAAAGGCATCCCGCCTTGACCAAAACAATCTAGGGGAAACACTGAAGACTAGTTGTTACTTCTAACCTTCCTCAAAGCCTCACCCCCAGTAGAGTAGATCTAGTGATCTTCCCAAATGTATACGGTGGCATGCAACAGTTGCTGATGTTGTGTCAGGTCATTTGACCCAGCGCAACCTGTGTCCCCGACACAGCACCCCCCAAAGCCCTGCATTATTCACAGCAACCAGGAAACACACACAGGATGTTAAAGAGGCTGTCTCCCTTCATATCCCCCTCATACTTCAGTTTATGTTGACACAAGAGTACAACGATGGCAGTGGCCCACACTCATTCATTTAACATGAGGGGCTTAGCAGTTGAGGCAGAGTTTGCGCTATAGCGAAAGGTAAAGAGCTTTCTTGTGTTTATTCAAAGTTCACTGGTTATGACAGATTGTTTTGATACCACTCGGCATCGCAATGCAAACAAGCTGCCATAGCCTGGCACTTGAGAAATGATGCGAGGGGGGATGCATTACACAATCTAGAGTTGTACTTTCTATCACCATATGATCCCTCTCTCTAATCCGCTAACTGAAAGAGCGTTCTGTACTGAACAACCCAATTGGAAATTTGCCAAATCTGGAGTCCGTGCTGTTGGGAGGCATATTGACGTAATCTCAAAGTTCCTTGTTTACATGTATCAGTTGGGTTTAATGATTCTCTGACAGGATGTTTGATACATCTCCCACTTCAACAGTACCATGTCAGCAGTGTCCTTGTAGAGGATGTCCATTTGGACCCAATCAATGATCTTCCTGTTGTTGCTGGGTAGAGTTGGGACGACCATTTTGGGTCAATTACACAGCTGCTCCTGCCTAGTCATCAGACTGACAGGAGAGAGGATGAGCCGGTCAACTTCCACTCATGCTCAAACTCCAACATCAGCTCACCCACTTGATTCAACCAACACGGTTTATGTGAAAGGTTATTGGTTGCTTTGGAAATTAAAAACAGAGGTTTGGTGAGGCATTGTGTGGCTAGCCTAACAGCCTCTGTGACTACTGTACTTTCCCAGGCCCTGCTTCCAGTGGCTCGCAATGTGCTGTCCAGGTATCTGGTGTGAAGGGGGAGCATCGGTGTCTAATTGGATAACTCTTTCTTTGATTCTCTGTGTCGCTGCCGTGGTTCCTGTCTGACACCGTCTGCCCTCCATTTGTTAAATAAGAAGGCAACAATGACAGCGGTGAGAAGTGATGACTGTAATGGTAATATATATATATATAAATCACTTGTCTACCCTGAGATGCTATTAGTCTCAATTCTTCACACTGCCTAATGAAATTTGGGAGGAAAAAAATAATAATGATTTCACATCCGTGCCGAACGGAAAAGAGACCCTGGCCTGAATAAAATGGCTGATGTAAAAAGCAATAACTTGCCGGAAGAGCGAGAGTGGGGGATTTCCATTAAAAGGGGAGCTAAATTGAAAAAGGAGCACCTGAAATTTTGAGCGGATTGGGTCTCGAATTCGCTCATTAGTTCACAAACGACTCCAAATGAGCTGGTTTAATAATAATCCCCAGCGCGTTTTTGAGATATTGCCATGGTGATTGCAATAGGTTCTCCCTCCGAGGGAGATAAAGGGAAAAAAAGAAAGCCGAAAGCATTAAGAACACTTTAGGGCTCAAAGCTCTTTGAGGAAGGTAATAACAGACGGATAGAGACGGTAGGTACCTTGAAGAGCAACAACAGGAGTCCTTGTATGTAATTGCATGTCCTCTATTAAAGTGTAACCCTATACATGTCATCTTTGATTACCACATGATGCGGCCTAGTTATGTTGATTCCATGTAAATCCCCTTGAATGACAAAACGGGTAGAAAAGTATGTTTTTCCATAGTAACACCTATAAATGGTAATACTGCCAGAGAAAGAGAGGAAATGCTATCGCTAGGCTAATCCAGAGGATTGAATACAGTACACCAAGGTCCACTTCCCCCAGCCTGTGCTCAGGAAGAAGACACAGGCATATTAGGTTCACTAAAACCCCAATTATGTTGATTCATATTCTCTGCTTGTTCTTGTTTAGCCAGGTGTGTAATGTGCTGACTGTGGATCTGGGGCAATGGGGAGATCTCCAAAGCTTTGGGACCATTTCTGCCAACACGTCTAAAAATAATATGTAATTGACAACCCAGAGAGAGGGAGAAATTGGAGGAGTTTTGATTACATGTGGAAATGTTTAGGCTTATGAAGCAAGCCACTTGACCCTTTGTGTGACTCCGTGTTGGTCGAGGTGAGCGACAGTTAAGATTGCTGCGTACCAACAAAATCAGGACATGCTTACAGTGCTTGTCAGCCAAACAGGACAAGCTAACATTAATTTCCCTTACATTACCAGAGATGCTCTGGCTAGTAGCTCTGGGTATTCAAACGGGCCCCTGAGGCGGTGGAACATTAGAGTCAGTCTCTCTTAACTCTTGGATTCCTCCCAAAGACCCAGCCGAAACAGGATTATGTACTTCAATCAGTCTTCCTCAGGGACGCATTTTGGGAGGAGTTCCAACGTTGAACCCAGGGTACTTTTAAGTTCTCAGACAGACAGATGCACGTTGACGGACGGATGCGAGACTAGACAGTACAGCGGTCGGCCAAGCTTTACCTCCTCAAGGATTCTGCAGTTCTTAAAAAGGTCACGGGCAATGCAGGTGCCAGACTCTCAGAATAGCATTCACACGAAACCGTAGAAACCGTACAGCCCACAACGCAGCCAAGCCCTCCTTAGCCTCCCCCTTCCCACCGTCAGATAAAGGAAGGAAGGAAGGAAGTTCAGGGGAATAAGGTCATGACTGAATTTGTGAAGAAGCATGATTCCAGTTAATAAGAGGTCATGAGAGGATGACTAGGGAGAGAAGGAGGGAGGGAGAGAGAGAAGAGTGGGTAAAGATAAGAAAACAAAAGGGAAGGGAGTGGTCTCTGTAGAAGGCAGAAAGAAGGGACTAAGATCGGGGGATCACCAGGAAGGTCATATAATCTGGCAAGGTCTTCCATGGGGGGGTCGCCCAGTCTTCTCTTTCTCTACAACCCTTCCCCCCTCCTCCTCTCTCTTGCTCTCTGAAGTCCCATCAGAGTAAGCTAATCTCTTTCACTACTGGGTAATTACAGCAGAAAACCCCTTGCTCAACAGAAACAGGCGCTCTGGTTAAATCAAGGACCGATTCTTGATTTACTTCTTCATAATTAGGACTCTCCAATTATCAGTGTGTTCGTTTTTTCCTCTGCCTCTATCAGAGCCTACTAGCTGGGTGCGCTGAGGCAGGGGGGCTCCCACTGAGGACACAAACATTGACAAGAGCCAGAATTGCATGGCAACAACAACAAAGGGGGACAATGAAACCCATTGGGCTGCATAGCAACAGAAAAAGAGCTTTGGTATTTTGAACTGATTGTTCTTTTCTCCCCATCTCTCTCCATTTCAGAACACTTTCATTTGTGTGTGTGTGTGTGTGAGTGTTCTTAGAATTGTCCCTAGAGGTGCACCCCCACCCTCCGGTGCCCTTACCGACCTCGTTATTTGGGAACTCGCAAAACTAGGCCTGAATAGAAAAAAATGCTGCTCCATTCCACTTTGAGCGGAATTGTTACTGTACAAAAACCACAGTCCCCTCTCGCTCTCCCAGCATGTGAATAATGGGAGTGTAAAACATGAATAAATGCAATGGCACTTATTCGGCAGCAGAAAACAGGCAGTGTTTCAGGAGACCTTGTTTACAGTGATGCTTCGTAAGCAGGAATCAGATTCTTCCACCATCTAGAGAGAAGTCCTGGTACACAAGAATGCTTTCACAAAACAAACGAGAATTAAAATAGGCCGGGCCATCGGAATAAAATGAGTAGTGCTTTGTTAAAACAATGTAACATGAAGTAAAAATGTGCTCCATCCACTCTCTAGACACTGGTTAAGTCACGCTAGGGGTTTGGGGTGAAAAGTGAATGGTTAATTTGTAAGAAGCTAAAGAGACATCTCTGACCACCACTGCACCGGCCAAGTCTGTACTGCATTATGTCTCAAAATGATGCAATCGCTCAGCCGCTGATCCAGATAGATGTGGCAGAACAGAATTAGACATGTGGTGTGACCAGGCCTTGACCTTCCTATCTAAATGGGATACGGGTGAGCTGAGTCTTGCATAGCAGAGGCAGACATCAATTTAAGAGACGCTGATCTCCGAGCCCAAATATGCTGATGCCCATAAAGAAAAAAACTGAAGCGGACAACTTTGTGAGAGCTTTCATTTGAACCGTAATGACCTGCTCCCATTGGCGTCGTCACGCAAAGAAAACCTCATATCGACGGAAGTCACTCGAGCTAAGCAGTTTAGTTTTGGGAAAAAGAGCAAAAGCAGCAAGCGCAGCAACCCCCCGCCCCCGGTCCCCCCCCAGTCCCCCAGTCCCCTCCCGGTCCCTGCTCCCCCAGTACTGGAAACTTTAATGAGGGAAGATTTCTCCGGACCCCTCAGAGTCCACCTCATTAGGCCAAGCCCCCTTTCTTGTCGGGGGGTACACCTGACACAGCAACAGCAATCTCTCCCATATCCACAGCCAGGGGGGCCAATAAAAAGACAGAGAGAGGGGGGAGAAGGGGAAGACGAGAGAGGAGGATGGTACGCCTAGCGAAGGACTGCAAGAAGAAAAAAAGCAGAGTGCTCAGGTTTTTCTCCCCCAGGTCCCGAAAGGTTAATTATATCCACAACCCCTCCGCCTCTCGTCTGACCCCCTGGATGTACACAGCACACAAACATCTGCCCCCCCACACACATATACACACAGCGCCCTTCAGTTGAAGGGTGGCTGGCGGAAGTGATGCCATTGTCTTTCGGTTCAATGCCACTCAGGGAAACCCACTTCAAACACAATCACTGTCAGTTGTGGCCCTCAACGGTCCTTGAGGGCCACAACTGACGGTTAGGCCAAGTAGATAGATAGATAGATAGAGAGATAGAGATAGAGAATATCACTGTTGCCCTCTTAAACCCTGCTCTCAATCAGTTCAGGTCTGAAACAGGAAGCCAATCTGGCCTGTACTCCTGGACAGACGATGGAGAGGGACAGACTGGTAGGGTGGCCAAAGAGCGCTCTCTCCTCACTGCCGCCTCAGCGGACGACGTGCATCCATGGCACATCATTGGAGATTAGATTTACTTTGTACGCCAGCCCCAGGTTCACTCCCTATCCCCACCACTCAGATGTCTGTTTCTCATATAGTGCCATTTCAGAGAGTGCGAGTGAGGGCGACTATGAAACCGCTAGAGCCGTGATGGATTCAGAGGAAGGACAGGCTCCAGCAGTAGATCATTCCAATGATAGGAGAGAAGCGGATGTGGCAGCTTCCCAAAGCGTTGGGCGTAGCAGGGCAGAGACAGAGATAGTGGACGGGCAAGACAGCTGGCGCAGGACTGAATTCATCTGGCATAATGAAAATGGAGGGAGAGATTGGGATCACTAAGAGAGTGGGCCTCCATCCATCAAAGGCCTGTGAAAGAAAGGGAAAGGAGGCATCAATGAAAACGGGGGAATATGTGGCAATTCTCCTCTTACCACTCTCAGCATTGGCTGGGCTTTCTCCATGTCACAGATGAGATGGGATGGCATCGATGCATTTAGAGGAAATGTATATAGTATGATGACGGGGTGACAGATTTTTTACACAAGGACAGGGTCCTAAGCAGATATTATGAAATGCCTTTTTTAACTGTGTTGCTGACCATAGCGTTCATGCTAACTAGCTTCTTTAAGTTAAGATAGGAACTGAGTGATGTCAACTAGTACTGGTCTTGGCGCCCACATTTTGAGCAAATAGTAAACATATTCAAAATGATTTGACCATATATCTTACATCTTCAGAGTTTTGTTGTTGCCTAATGGTGGGAGTGAATTACAAATATTTGTACGGCTATATCTTAATGCTTACGTTAGGATTAGAGGTCCTCATTCATCTTCAAAAAGTTGCACCAGTTCTGAAATTGACCAAGGACTTTCCCACCCGGACCAGATATGCATAAACATTTTTTATTAAATACAGAGACCGAACAGACCCAAGGCAACTAGACCCGAACGGACCACAGACCCGATCCAATCCGAGTGAGGGAAGCAGCAGTAAAGTCCTTTTTTAAGCTACTTGAATAACCAGAGCTGATAAAGCGCGAGAGGAGGGAGAGATGTACCACTCTAGCAGGCGGGGGAGGGGCTGTACTGTGACACAGGGAGCAGGGAGGGTGGGAGAGACAAGAGACAGCAACCAACCAAGCCGTAGTAGACTAATAGCTGCCATAGCTAGGTTATTTCTCATCAAATATGATTACATAGTACCTGTCTAACGTTAGCTAGCTAGGCTAACTGAAGCTGCAGTGAATGTGCTTTCTAATCCTAGTTACAAATAACAACAACTCCATTCAGAATATTAAGTAGCAGCCTACCTGTTGGCTCTTGGACGTTGTAGCCAATCATTCTCCTTTAACTTTAAATTCCATCGTTCTAATTCCATCTTCCATTAATTTGATATCTCCTAACTTTTGCCCCACACGGAATGAGGCTCTATGACTGTAGCCTATTGCAGCTTTGATGACTCATGATTGGCCAACAGCAACAACAAGTTACACCCTCCACTCTGGTGAAAAGCAAGAGTAACAGCATAAATAATACAATGTCTCGCTCTCTACTGCAGCAGTCGCTTTCGGATCTGTACTGGTCCTTCTGGACAAGTCAGTTAAAATTACACATACCCCAGACAATCATATCAGATCCGACCCAGACCCGTGAGATTCTGGATCTGGACCTGGGATCAGGTCTCGGGTATTCGGGTACAGGTGGATCCGTGAAGACCTCTAGTTATGACTAGCCCTAAAGCCCATGCCAACTAAGCCTGATGCTAATGGCTAAGTGCTAACAAACAAAAGCACCCTCGGGGCTAACAAAGATTGCTAACCCCAAAACGCTAACAAACAAAAGCACCCTCAGGGCTAACAAAGATCGCTAACCCCAAAACGCTAACAAACAAAAGCACCCTCAGGGCTAACAAAGATTGCTAACCCCAAAACGCTGACAAACAAAAACACTCTCGGGGCAAACTGAGGACCTACCTTGTCTTTCCTGAGACGAGAGGCCTCCTCTCCGGACACCAGAGTCTTGTAGTAGGAGCTACGCTCGGCTGTGAAGTGGACCTTGGATAGGGCGTTCTCTACCAGCGCCACCGACAAGTTGACCCCCTCGATGTGAAGCCAGCCGATGAAGTTACCAGCCTTGTCCATGCTCTCTACTTCTACCTCCACCTGAGAGAAGAGGATGGAGACAGAGAGACAGAGATAGAGAGAGACAGAAGAGGAGGGAGAAATGAGACAAGGTTAATGTACTGTATCGGGGATTAGGTTTGAAATTCCATTAGAGAAAGCCAGGGTGCTCTGAAGCAGGAGACTCTGTTCTGTCCTTAAATAGACAGATAATTGGAGGCCCCCTGAGCTCGCTATCGATCTGAGAGCTTTGAGCTCGCTCGCTCGCTAGCACACACACACACACACACAGCTGATGTGGCAGATCTCTCACTGTCAGTGGGCCTTCTCGCTGTTTTGGTCACCGCCGCTGAGCTCATCTTTCACAACCCAGCGGAGACTCGGTACACCCAACAGAGAGACTCAGTGGATTAGTCCTCCAAGATGAATCAGGACTCCTATATTGATGAGTTCTCTGATTGATCACATTGGTCTCTGAGCCGTGGAGGCCTGTTTACAGGTACGCCATATGAAAGGACTGGAAAGGTACTGGAATATATTGGTAATGAAAATCAAATTAAAGTTTAAAAAAGTTACGGAAAGAAAAGTCAGAAAGTCACTTTGAGCTGGCAAACTAATACACCATGATTGTTTTTTGGGGGACAGCTGAGGAAAATTCTATAACAAAACACATCCATGATTAGCTGGAGCAGATCGATAATTTAATAGTAAACTTGTCCATGTTTTCCCTCTTGATATCAGCAGACGCCAACAACAACAACCTTTAAGGTTAAGGCCTTTAAATGATTTTCTAATTCAGTATCGAGTCCAAACTTCATCTATCAGTCTTGGTTAAGACTTTCAAATACCTTCATGTGCGGTTCCCACACATTTTCAAAATCATTCGCTATTAGTCCGAGCCAAATTGCATTCCCCCGTGGTGCTAACCCTGCTGCTGACAAAGTGCCGGGTATTTAACAACATTAGCCCTTTGGAGACAATAACCAAAATCTGCCAAATCAGGCGAATTACCTATTCATTAAGTTTTGTTTCAGAAAGCGTGGGAGGAGAGAAAGACATCAATATGGCGTTGTGTTTTCCCTCCGACGGCAGAGAGGAAGAAGTGAGAGGGCAGGTGTGGCGAAGAGATACTCGAGAAAGTCAAACGATGAAGACACTGGCTGCTTAGCCTCTGTGGGCCCCCGTGGGAAATCTGACGCAAATTACTTTGCCTAGCTCCTCTGTGCCTTGTATCCACAGTCAAAGTAAAAAGCTTTTTAATGAGAGCATAATCTGCACTTTGATTAAACACAATAATGACAACACGCTACATTGGAAACAGGGACAAACATAGGCCGTGTTTCCTGCTTTCTCCCCCAGCTCCCAGCTGGGTCTTGAGGGGGTTTGAGAGAGGGCGAGGGGGTTTCTGATGCTTTCTGACTTGTCTATGCAAGTTTGGTTGAATGGGGTTGGATGTTATGTGTAAATGCATAAATCTTTATCTATGTTGAAGTGTTTGACTACAGGATCCCTCCACACACTACTGCTACAGTACACAACCATGTGGCTGTCTTTCTGGTTCAGTATCCACACACACTGACTCGAGGTGTGTTTATGTGCCAATGTTACGTCCTCAACATGGTGTTAAGAGGACAGATAGACAAGGGTTGACAAAAGATGACAAGTTCCTCATCTCTTCCCCTCCCTATCTTTCACCCCTCTCCCTCTCTCCTCCTTCCTACCTCTCCCTATCTTTCTCGCCCTCTCTCTTTCTCCCCCTCCCTCCCTCTCATCCCCTCTTTCTCTCCCTCCCTCCCCACCTCTCCCCCCCTCCCCCTTCCTACCTCTCCCCCCTCTCTTTCTCCCCCTCACCCCCTCTCTCTACCCCTTCCTACCTCTCCCTCCCTCTCACCCCCTATCTTTCTCTCCCTCCCCCTTCCTACCTCTCCCTCTCTCACCCTCTCTCTTTCTCTCCCTCCCCCTTCCTACCTCTCCCTCCCTCTCACCCCTCTTTCGCCCCCTCTCCTTTTCTCTCACCCCCTCCCCCTCCCTACCTCTCCCTCCCCCTTCCTACCTCTCCCTCCCCTTTCCTACCTCTCCCTCCCACTTCCTACCTCTCCCTCCCACTTCCTACCTCTCCCTCCCACTTCCTACCTCTCCCTCCCTCTCACCCCCTGTTTCTCCCTCTCTCCCTCCCCCTTCCTACCTCTCCCTCCCTCTCACCCCCTATTTCTCCCCCTCTCCCTTTCTCTCCCTCCCTCTCACCCCCTCTCCCTTTCTCTCCCTCCCTCTCACCCCCTCTCTTTCTCCCCCTCTCACCCCCTCTCTTTCACCCCCTCTCTTTCTCCCCCTCTCACCCCCTCTCTTTCTCCCCCTCCCTACCTCTCTCTCTCTCTCTAACTGGCCTGCCAGTTATATAACCAGGCTATTATAGCCACACTGCACCTCCCAGCACTTAAATGTCAACCAGGAAGTGAGGGGGGTGAGTGGAAGGAAGGAAAAGGTGTGTAGTTAGAGAAGGAGAGAGCCTATAGTGAGCTGGAGCTAGCAGGGAGCAGGCAGCGCTCTCTCAGACACGCTGATGTTAATTATCCTCTCCACCCCTCACTGGGCCTTCAGAAACCACATGGCCAAAAGATGTCAGCGCCCCAACGTCAGCCGACATATTAGGGGGGAGATGAGTAGATGGTGAGAAGGAGAAATAGAGAGAAGGAGAAATAGAGAGAAGGAGAAATAGAGAGAAGGAGAAAAATAAGAAGAGCAGTGTGTGTGTATGTAATTATGGTTCTATGGGGCCAAATATCTTCGACTCACACAAACAGTTGTTGACATACACGCAATCGCACCACACACACAGTTGGTAGAACCACAAGAGGAATATTCATGTATTGATGGCGTGCGTTAAGTCGAGCACTCCCCAGCGACAGCTTATTGTATCTATATTTACAATCTCAAAAAGCTTTTCTAATCACTCGCTGGGCATTTCAATCTGCCGGGCTGAAAGATAGGGTGCTTGTTGCGACGTGTTTCTTTTCTCTCCGCCACCACGACCGTGATTGACTCGGGACGTAGGAAACCTCTCCCGTGCCCACTTAGCGACGCTCGGGAACAAACGTCTTGTTGAGCGTTGAAAGCAGACAAATGTGATAACAAGTAGATCCATTACCTGTTCATTAGAACCTGAGAGTACCTACGTCAGAGACACACACGTGACTCCGAGAGAGAGACAGCGGGGGAGAAAGAGAGATTGAGAGAATGATAGTAGAGAGGGAGAAATATAGAGAGAGAAGGTGAGAAAGAGAGAGTGAGTGCAAGGAAAAGAGTTGAAGGTAAAGGAGGGAAAGTGGGGCGTAGTAAGAAAGCTTTGTAGGGGTGACTGAATCAACAAGCGCAGGCACGCACACACACACACACACAGTTTCCTTCACTGCAGGACTGATGATTGTGCCTCTCCGCTGGACCACTTATATAACTTCATACAGAAGGCCAAATGGAAGTGACATTTGCTCACCACTTGACAACAGCACAAATACTATCATAATGGCAGCAGAGCTTTGTGAAGCCTAATGGTAAGAAATTATCCTACTGAGCAACATCATTAATAGTGGGCTATACACGGAATAACATTACACACACTAATGGACAAGCTGGAGGGCGGCAACACACACACACACCTCCCATTATCTCCTGCTACAACTCAATATTTGGTTGTTTTGTCACCTTCTCTTTGGCAAAGACCATGTCTTACCTATCGCCTGCATGCAAACACTATAAAGTGGGTCTGGCTGTGTACTGAGCGGCTGTGGGCTGACTACAGCATCATGCCTGGCACAGTGTGTTTCTAGGGCCACTCAGGGGCCCCCCAGCAGAGGTGATAATGTGGGCCATTGATTACCGGTGGGCCTTTCACAGCTCGGGGGATGCCCCCGCAAAACAGACACGCACCTGGTCTCTCCCTCTCTCCCTCTCTCCCTCCCTCCCTCCCTCCAGACTGCATTCAGAGCTCTGAAGCTGATCTGAGCTGTGGTGGCGGATTGGCGGCGGAGGCCCACGCGAGCCACTTTAGTTTCCAGTCTAAAGTAAATACGCTCATACACTCACAATGGAGGGCTGGCGGCAGGGAGGGGCGACTGCTTTAGAGCAGAGCCCAGATGGCTCCCAGCGGAGGGCTTGAAGGAGCCAAAATGGCTCCCGCCGGAACACAAATGGGGCGCCGGTAATCTCCTAAACGCTGGGATTGTTCAAAACAAAACAAAAAAACAACACAAAACAAGAGAGTGGGTGGGAACTCATTGTTTAAGACTACAAAGATTAGAAAAGACCAACCCTTTTTTGGAGTCCATTGAAGTGGAGGGCTTGGAAGGCCTTTTAGCTGATCCTACTAGAGAATTAGCTCGCTAGTCGCTAATTCACTTGGCTGTTTCAAAGGGTGGGATTAGATGGTTAAGATGTCACCAGAGCCACACTTTTCGTACAAAAAAGTCACCCAGGGTTTGAAATGAAAGCTCTCACGATCGTTTGAGAAGTCGAATGAGCCGGGACCTCGATTTATAATAATAATAACATCATCCCCACCTGGGCATCAGGAGACACAGAGATACGCTCACTTCCTGGTCTGTCTTCAATCACCAGAGACTGTATCTCTCATGCACTTTAAATCTGCTGTTTTACGGCACTGTCCAATTACCAGGCTGGAGTCTCGCCCCGTATAAATGTAGCGTTGCATAACTCAAAAGAGCTGCTGGTGGTCGTAAAATACAGGAGGGAGGATCTGGTGCTGAAGAACGCCTCTCAGATTGGATTTTGTGTGTGTGTGTGTGTCTGTGTGTGTGTCTGTCTGTGTGTCTGTCTGTGTGTCTGTCTGTGTGTCTGTGTGTGTGTCTGTGTGTCTGTCTGTCTGTCTGTCTGTGTGTGTGTCTGTGTGTCTGTCTGTCTGTCTGTCTGTCTGTCTGTCTGTCTGTCTGTCTGTCTGTCTGTCTGTCAGTGTCTGTCTGTGTGTCTGTCTGTCTGTCTGCGTGTGTCTGTCTGTCTGCGTGTGTGTGTCTGTCTGTCTGTCTGCGTGTATGTGTGTGTCTGTCTGCGTGTCAGTCTGTCCGCGCCCGCCCGTGCGCGCCCGCCAGTCCGACTCTGCGCGCCCGCCCGCCCGACTCTGCGCGCCCGCCCGTCCGACTCTGCGCGCCCGCCCGTCCGACTCTGCGCGCCCGCCCGTCCGACTCTGCGCGCCCGCCCGTCCGACTCTGCGCGTCTGTCTGTCTGTCTGTGTGTGCGTTGTATTTGTCTGTCTGTCTGTGTGTGCGTTGTATTTGTCTGTCTGTAGGTATGCTCCATCCGGCTCAAAAGTGTGCGTGCGCGCATGCATATGTGTGTGTGTGGTTCAGCCATAGCCTCTAATTTGAAATGTAAGCATGGCTTTCTGAGTGAATAACAAGAGGAAGGGCAGGCAGGCAGGCAGAGGTTGGCACAGAT
The DNA here is from genome assembly GCF_964263955.1 of Coregonus lavaretus. Lineage (NCBI taxonomy): Eukaryota > Metazoa > Chordata > Actinopteri > Salmoniformes > Salmonidae > Coregonus > Coregonus lavaretus. The sequence goes on from NC_140000.1 coordinate 51,497,623, forward strand.
TCATTCATTTACAGAAAAAAACTGTCTCTTTATGAGTAATGCAAACCTGTCATCAGGTTGTGTGTCATCACAACATTAAAAAGAGAGACGGAACACTCAGAGAGGGTTCCTTATCATCAAACAAGTCAGCTCAGGTCCATGACAGTTTCAGTTACAAATCAATTGATGTGGGAGACCGTGTGTGTATTGGGACCATGCAGAATGACTCAGACACACGTTCAGATGTAAGTGAGTATCATGGCTGACGTGTGAGCTGTAATCTGCACTAAGGGTGTGTGTTGGATATTCTATCCCTGTGGGGACCTAAAATCCCCCAAAGTCCCCACAAGGATATTACAACAAGGAAAATGCTCTCTCGTGGGGACATTTCCTACGTCCCCATGAGGACAAAGGCTATTTTGAAGCTTAGGGTTTAGGGTTACAAATAGGGTTAGGGTAAGGAGTTAGGTTAAGGTTAGGGTTATGGTAAGGGTTAGGGAAAATAGGATTTTGAATGGAAATACATTTTAGGTCCCCGCGAGTATAGAAGAACAAAACGTGTGTTTGTGCCACAGAAGGCAGGTATGACAGAGAGGTGGGAGGACGAGGATAAACAGTATCATTCATCCTCCTTCACCCCCTCCCTCCATCCTCTGCTATCCTTCTTTCACCATTATCCTCCTCTCCATCTGTTGGAGGATAAGAACCTCAGTCTCTCCCACCTACAGCCCTCTGCTCACCCACTGGAATTAGACATTTATCACACTGAGCCCTGGAGAAGATTGAAGGAGGGAGGGAGGGAGGGAGGGGGTGGTGTGTGTGTGTATTGCGGGCAGGGTATCAACATGCTCGGAGCAATCTTAAACACTTATCGGAGAGAGAGGGATGGAGGGAAAGAGAGGGGAGAAAAAGTGACTCCTCCATTCAAAACCCTAACTCAAAAACAACGGACAACTTTGATCAAAATCAATAAGTTGATTTTTTGGGACTAATAAAGTCAATAAATCGGGTGTGGTTCATGTGTTGTGCTGTGAGAAGAAAAGTCACATAGATGTTGATGGGATAGGAGTGCTGAATCAGTGGGGTTCCCAGTCAACCATGAAAGCACCATTTTAGAGGTATCGAACAGCGCCCGTCCGGCCATAATCCATCGTCTCGCCTTTCACTGAATTATAGATTAGGACTGGGAATTGCCAGGGACCACACAAAACGACATTATTACGATATTTAGGTGCCGATACGATATGTATTCCGATTCTCACGATTATTTACTTTATGTATTGCAATTCGATACTGTGATTTTATTATTATTATGTTCCAAACATATTTCTCACTATATGTCTGCTGCAGAGGGACAAGGGAGAGCCATGAGAAAACACGTTTTGATCAGTCATGGAAATAAAAGTGCTGAAAACAAATTGGCTCCCTATTTAAAAAGAAGATGGAGAACAAGCTATGAAGGAAAAATACTGGAATTTTGGTGTGCAGGTATAGCCAACTAGCACAAAAATATTCCAATAGTCAAAGTGATACATCGTAAAAATAAGATCCCGATATGTAACAGTATCGATTTTTTCCCCCCATCACTATTATAGATCCCTTTTAAGTGGATATACTGGAAGTTCCTATAAATTATACATTTTCCCACTCTGCATTCCGACCGAACACAAATCGATATCTCGCAGTCTGCTGCGTTTTATAGTGAGGTGGAAATAAATAAAATAAAATGTCCATGATGATAAGCAGGAAGCCAAATAAATTAATGAACAACTATTACCTGGAAATAAATACATTATGCAGGACGGGTTTCTGTATGACCGCCCGTGTGAATGCCATGACAGCTCTATTTGTTGAAGGGGAAATGATCTAGGCACTGCAAGCGGAGGGTGTGTGTGTGTGTCTGGTACAGGGTTCTGTTAGCGCTGTTGGTACGTTTGCGAGGGCAACGGTGCGTTCAGTGCTATCCGAGAGGGGACGACATCTTAATGTGTGTGTGTGGGAGGGTGTTTGTCAATCACTGCTTACTAAAGAGAATAAATAAAAAAGGAGAGATTCATAGTATTCGGCAAAAAAGAGACGACCGGGTCAACTTTGCTGGGGAGGGTTGCATGTCGAGCTATTGGCTTCGGGAAGTGCTGCCCGTGAATGGAACAGAGCGCACGCACACACACACACACACACACCCCTAGGTTAGCCTTCACATAACCTTATAACCACCAAATTACACCTGGAACACCACCATTCATTAAGGGAATAAATTGCACATAATAACAGTGTAAAAGCAGGGTAGGCTGGGGTGATGATGGCTTCACATTACAGACCAAGGGCCTATTTCAAGCACCCTTAGAGCTCCTCTTCAAATCATCAAGGTTATTTCTTCTTCCTAATAATCCTTTCACAACATAACGGCCACGGTCATTATGAAGACATTTCCTGGGTTGCATCCCAAATGGCTCCCTCTTCCCTTTCTAGTGCACTACTGGACCCATAGGGCCTAAACAAACCTAAACATAAGAGAGCTAACACACACACAGGCCTCTGACACCTTCATGATGTCTATCACTTTGCCCAACCTACCAGAGGAGCAATCTACAACTGTTCCAGATGTGTTAGACCAGGGGTATCAAACTCATTCCATGGAGGGCCTAGTGTCTGCAGTTTTTTTTATAGTTTTTTTTTTCTTCTGTTCAATTAAGAACCAGGTGTAAGGAGTTCCTTACTAGTGACCTTAATTCATCAGTCAATTACAAGGGAGGACCGAAAACCTGCCGACACTGGGCCCTCTGTGGAATGAATTTGACCCGTGTTAGACTATGGCGGGGCAATTCTGCCGGATTGAAGGCCTCATGGTTTCAGGGTCAAATCTATAAATATAGATCACCTTAAAAAGAGAGGAAAAAATAACTAGGTAGTAATGTTCATCGATCCCCTAATGGCATTGATCTGCTATGGATGTAAATGCTGTGGTAATGGGCCTCTTAATTAAAGTGGATACATGTAGGCCTAATGACAAATAAAACACGCACACTACGAACACAAATAGCCAAATAGGTCAGGGCTTGGCCCAAATAACTAGGAACTAGGGATGTTAACGGTAAACCATTAATCGGTTAGGCACCAAAAATACATTTTACCTATCATGCTTATTGGTCTATTAGCATAATTTTGTGGAATTAAATTGGAGCGTGTGTATTTTCGTTGGGATAGTTCATCATATGTATTTGGATAGTGAAGCATATGCTCCAGCATTTTAGATTATAGATCGAATGTTTCATATTAGGCGACAGTACAGAATGTCAGCTTGTATTTTCATACATATCTGTTTTACTGTTTAGAAATTACAGCACTAGTCCCCCTATTTATCTAGTCCCCCCATTTGAATAAGTCCTAAGTATTTGTACAAATTCTTTTATAGTGTATTAAAGTAGTATTTGGTCCCATATTCTTTGCACGCAATGTCTGTTTCTTGTATGTATGCATAGTATTTTCTTTTGGTCAAGTCATTTTACTGTTTGGAACAAATGTAACCATTTGTTAAGTGGTTAATGAGGGTTGGTTAGTCGGCAGCAAAATGGACAGAAATGTTCATCCATACCCGGAACGTACCTATCAAACTGAACGATGGAGATAGAGAAATTACAAAGACTTTTACTCCCTGATGAAGGCCATGCTGCCGAAACACGTCAGAGTTTTTAACTTCTATTGAACATGCCATAAGAAAAATTAAGGCATTTAAAACGAATTATATGAAGTGTCAGTCCTTTTTTATATTTGAAGACTACAAAGGCCAAAGGCAACCTTCTAGGCCTCTCTGGGAGACAAGGGAGGAGGGCCAGTTATCCAGACCATATGCCTCTCCCCATAAGCCCTGTTCCTGTGTGCCTCAAGGGGTTTGTCCAATAACCAGGGGAGCAGTGAGAGGAGACATTTACTTGTTTGTTTCGGGTTAGCGGTGTCACTGTCGATATACAGCGATGTCAAGTCTGTCAAGAGTGGTCACCTGCTGTATGCATGATGGTGTGTGTGGATGTGTGTGTGCGCATACGTGAGCGTGAGAGTACACAAAGTTACTCCTGAGTTGAGCTCTGCTGCCCTGTAGCACCAGCATCATCATAACGCTCCAACACGGTAAAAGAGCTGAGGACAAGACACATCAACCAGTCCTCACAGAGTCGCCACTAGCTAAACAACATGGGCTGCATCTCAAATGGCTCCCTATTGACTCTATAGTGCACTACTTTTGACCAGGGCTCAAAGGGAATAGGGTGTCATTTAAGACACAACCTGGGAAAGGTGTTTGCAGAATAACACAGAAGCACTCTGGATTTTGGGAGAGGTGGAGGGGTGGAGGGGTGAGCCCGGGAGCACAGGTGGAAATCACTGAGCGCAGCGATAAGTGCTGAGGGAAGTGTGTGTAAACTCGGTGAGAGGTCTCTCCATAAACATTTATTGCTTAACCTCTCATCATGTTGACAGGCGCTGGACGTGGACACACACAGAGCTGGATGCAGGACACAAGCGCACACACACTATTCAACTCCTGAGTCCTCAAATCCCCCTGTTTCACTCTCACTTCTCCAGAGCTTTTGCAATGTGGCTTTTCAAACAGCACTTTGCCCTCTGCCTTCAACTGAACTAGGCCTATAACCTATCAGTAGACCAGTCTTTGGCATTCACAGCGCTGGGTGTCTAAGCTAGATAGCTCCTCTCTAGCCTGCTGTCCCATCAAACTTCAGCAGTCTGCTTAGGGTGGTCTGCTCTTGTAATCAGCACTCACATCATGGAAGGAAGGTATCTCGCAGACACACACAAAGGTAGGCAGCATAGTCCAGGTGCACTTTAGAGTCTCTGACACAAAGCATGCATGTGAGGTCACAAAGATGCACTGTGTGTGTGTTTTGTTATTCCCACTCATAAGGACCCAGGGGCGATCAATGCGACGCGGAGTCCCATACGTCACTGTCACGGAGGGCTGATTGCGCCCCTCTCTCCAAACGATCGGGGGTCATTAGCGGGCCTGTGAAACATGAATGATCCCCCCCCCCCGACTACTGCCCCCTTGGCCAGTTCACTCACAAAAACCTGCCTCACATTAATGAGTTTCCCTCGTCAATAGATAATTTGTTTGCCCAAAATGAGTCTTCAGTCTGCCGATTAAAAAAAGAGAGAGCGAGAGCAAGAAATGGCAGAGTGCTCCCGGGGTTGTAATGAAAGGCCTTTACCGTTCGTTCCAGCTGCTAAACGATTTGTCGTGGCTATGACAGGTGAGAGGGATGAGGAGAGAAGAACAGAAAGAGGGAGAATGAGAGCGAGACAGAGAGAGAGACAGAGACAGAGACAGAGAGAGAGAGAGAGAGAGAGAGAGAGAGAGAGAGAGAGAGAGAGAGAGAGAGAGAGAGAGAGAGAGAGAGAGAGAGAGAGAGAGAGAGAGAGGAAAAGAGAAAGAAAGAGGGCTGATTGGGAGGCGAACAGCCAACATCCCTCTCCACCTGAGTTAGCGGGGAAAGCAAAAATGATTTACCATTGTTGTGGAGTGGTGGAATGCTTTTTTTCTAGTGCTTTTTATATCCCAGCATTTGTTTCGTTTTGGGATCAGGAGATCAAAAGACGACTCCAAACTTCGTCATCGACTCTCTTGGGAAATCCGGAGAGCGATAGAGAAAGATGGGGATATGAAAACTTACCTCTCTCTCTCTCTCTCTACTTCCAACTCTGATGAATGAGTTGGAGGAGAAGTTGACACGTCCATTACGGCGTTCTCTCCAAAACGTGTCCAATTAGAGACAAATTGGCGCTGCCGTTGGCTCTATAAAGGCTGGTTTGGAGGGTTTTCTGCTGGGTCTCTTTTATAGAGCTGCTGGAGCAGGTGGAGTGTGTGAGTGTAATTTAAGGCCCTGGCAAGAGGGGGCAAAGAGTTGGAATGCCACACACAGACATCCAGATTCACAAAGAGAAGCCAATCAGATCACTAACAGGTGGGGGGAGAAGGGAGAGTACAGTAACTGGGAGTGTGAGTTTGTGATAGGCAGCGGCGACCTGACGTGTTTTGAGCACCACCTGTTTAGCAAAAAAACGTTATATATATATATATATATATATATACACACACACACTTCTTTTGGGGGGGCCTGTTTTGCATGCTATTTTGGCATTCATTAGTGTCACATATCAGTTTGCAAAAATGTTTTCCTTGAGTTCATAAATCCGCATACAAACATGGTCTCGAGTAAAGTGTTTCAGCCTAGCTCAGTGCTTTCTGTGGTGGAGGGGCAGCCAGCAAAAATACAGAGCGTAGGCATAGGTCATCTTCTCTAGTTGCGCCGTGATTGGCTCAGTGTTCTGTCACTCATGTGGACACTACATAACCGCCGAATCTACATGGAGAGCTAGGCAGTTCAAGCCCCCAAGGGCGCTGCCATAGATTTACATTAGAAATGCCTGTCCAAGAATGCTCAAGGTCATCGGCCACAGATAAAATGACGTAAGATCACGTTATATGTACTGTAGCTTTGATTGGACTGATCATATCAACATCATACTTTCACAATCTTAGCTAGACAAGCAGTCATCATCATGAATCACGTCGACAATCTACTGGCAAATCCTTTTCAATCCTTGTCATATGAAGAGAAATTATAGATAAAAGGTATCGGTGCTCATCGGCCATTGGACATAAACATAACTCAAAAAGTCGGAAATCGCAAATTCAACAATGAGTGGCTTGGAAGCAATCAATGGCTAACTGCAAGCATTGCAAAGCGATCACTATGTTGCATCCCCTGCCTGCTATTCGGTGGAGATGGTGTGTGGTCCAAGTCTGGGTTTAAGGACTTAAAACATATGTCTGAAAGGGTCTCTTTTCAAAGCTTAAAAGGATAAACATTCACACGCAACACCATGGGCCAGAAAATGTTGAATACATTGGCCATGCTGTCAATCCAGCATGACTTCAGCCGCATTCAAAACAACTGGAAACTAGTAACTGGGAAATCTCAGACTTCAGTGCGTTCAAGACAACTGGGAACTCTGAAAAAAATGAGCTCAGATTGGGAAAATACGTTATTAATGGTCATCCAACTCGGAATTCCAAGTTGGGAACTCAGGCCTCTTTCTAGAGCTCCGACCTGAAGATCACTGACATCATGATTCAACTTTTTTGTTTGTTTTGAGTTCCCAGCTGTCTTGAAAGCACCATAAATCCAGAGAATGCTAGACTTTGATGACAAACTTTGATGACAGTTTGCCCACAAGGACCACCTCGCCATGTTCAAGTAAGCACAGCACAACAACGGTCCAAAAATATGTCTTGTATGCTGCTGCATAAATGATTAAATATGCCAGGGATATATGTATACTGTAGCTAAGAAAGTAATAGTAAGTCTATATTGTGTAGTAAGCTGTTAGTAGCCTATGTGTCTCACCTTAAGAATTTGGTCCGTCTCCCCCTCAGAACTTAAGACTACTGTTCTGACTTGGTGGTGCACATGTAGCCTATAGCCTGTTTTAGAGAAATGTAATCATCTAATATTGTAAGAGCTTTCATTGTCTGCTTATATGCCCCCTTTATTTATCCTACGGTTCTGACTTGGTGTACAGGGAGAATACTGTACGAATGGCCCATGTTCTGAATTCTGTCGCTGGACATTTCAAAAATGCTGAACAAATAGTTATACCGACTACTCGCTCATTAATGTCTTAATCGAAATTACGGCTTGCCACTTACCCGTTCATCGTTCCCTTATGCCATCTCAATTGTTATATTGCTTATATAGGTCTCTCTCATTATTATCTTATTCATCATTATAGGCAATGTTGGAATGATTTCATTGTTTAGCTTACTTTGTGTATTATATTTAGCTCATGTGCCTTTCTTGATGAGGAGGGGATACTATATAATGTTGTTGGGTCTGTAACCATGAGGAGGGGATACTATATAATGTTGTTGGGTCTGTAACCATGAGGAGGGGATACTATATAATGTTGTTGGGTCTGTAACCATGAGGAGGGGATACTATATAATGTTGTTGGGTCTGTAACCATGAGGAGGGGATACTATATAATGTTGTTGGGTCTGTAACCATGAGGAGGGGATACTATATAATGTTGTTGGGTCTGTAACCATGAGGAGGGGATACTATATAATGTTGTTGGGTCTGTAACCATGAGGAGGGGATACTATATAATGTTGTTGGGTCTGTAACCATGAGGAGGGGATACTATATAATGTTGTTGGGTCTGTAACCATGTTTACCAGTGACAGTCTCTTCCCATTCAAATATTTGTTTTCAACAAAAAGTTCAGTAATAGAGCCATGTAATTCCAGTTGATATTGCTAGGGTTGTTTTGTTTGTGCAATGTGCTGTCTGTGCGTCGGTATATTGCCTATAAAAGTGGATTATATTTTCCTTCCTTTTTAGACCACATAGGCCTAATAAAATGTTGTGTAGTGGCTTTGCTGGCATGCATTAAAAAAAAAATTGGTTGAGTTTGCCCCACCAATATTAACATGTTAAAATTGCCACTGGTGATGGGAAAATGGAGGGCGGAGAGAGAGAGCGAGATGTGTGCGTCAGAGAAATGACTGTACAGTAACTGGGAATGTCAGTGTGTGATGAGACAATGAGCAGAGAGAGAAAGAGAGAGAGGGAGAGAGAGAGGGAGAGCCAAAGAGAGAGAAAGCGAGAAAGACGTGTGAGAGAGAAAGCGAGAGAAAGTAAAAGAGCGACAGCGAGAGAGACGTGTGAGAGAGAAGACTAGATAGCTGGGAGTTGAAAGACAGAGAGAGAGACGTGTGAGAGAGAAGACTAGATAGCTGGGAGTTGAAAGACAGAGAGAGAGACGTGTGAAAGAGAAGACTAGATAGCTGGGAGTTGAAAGACAGAGAGAGAGACGTGTGAAAGAGAAGACTAGATAGCTGGGAGTTGAAAGACAGAGAGAGAGACGTGTGAGAGAGAAGACTAGATAGCTGGGAGTTGAAAGACAGAGAGAGAGACGTGTGAGAGAGAAGACTAGATAGCTGGGCGTTGAAAGACGTATGAAGCCTTCAGCCGAGAGCAGAGCGCACAGCCTCTCACTGGGAGAGGGCTGGTCAATACTGAGTCGATCACACTCTGGGCCCAGGGTGTCCCATCCAAATGACCTAGATGGCTGTGTGTGTGTGTAGCAATCAATTATGAAGAGGAGGCCCCCTCCCGCTCTGTCAACCTACCAAGAACCACCCTGTTCTGTGGTGTGATCCATCTGTGTCTCTACGGTTACGCTCGGGAGCACGGGGGAGGGAGGGAAGGGGTGGGGGGATTGTAGGGGAACGAGAGAGCACACAAACCTATACGTTGGGAGGCGGGGAGATAGCCATCGAGCGACATGAGGGGCAAGATCTTTACATTACGAAAGTTAAATACAAACCTCAATAAAGAATGACGAGTCGAACAGTGTTGGAATGACCGTGTTCAGGGTCCTAACATTTTACATTTGAGTAATTTAGCAGATGCTCTTATCCAGAGAGACTTACAGTAGTGAGGGCATACATTTTCATACTTTTATCATATTGGTCCTCTGTGGGAATCAAATGTTTTCAGCAGCCATGCAGCTCGATAGAGAGCAGAGTGACTTCGGATGGGCTCTAACAGCCTGGTTATTAACATCAATAACATCAATAACTACAATCAGTCTGTTAACACTAGAACTGATGGGCCTTTCAGCCTATAGGTACCCGCTAGAGAAGGTAGAGAACATTGCCGGGAGTCCCTAACGTTTGATGAATAGTGCAAAAACACCCCCAAAGCATAATGTTTCCACCTCCATGTTTGACGGTGGGGATGGTGTTCTTGGGGTCATAGGCAGCATTCCTCCTCCTCCAAACACGGCGACTTGAGTTGATGCCAAAGAGCTCCATTTTGGTCTCATCTGACCACAACACTTTCACCCAGTTCTCCTCTGAATCATTCAGATGTTCATTGGCAAACTTCAGACGGCCCTGTATATGTGCTTTCTTTAGCAGGGGGACCTTGCGGGCGCTGCAGGATTTCAGTCCTTCACGGCGTAGTGTGTTACCAATTGTTTTCTTGGTGACTATGGTCCCAGCTGCCTTGAGATCATTGACAAGATCCTCCCGTGTAGTTCTGGGCTGATTCCTCACCATTCTCCTGATCATTGCAACTCCACGAGGTGAGATCTTGCATGGAGCCCCAGGCCGAGGGAGATTGACAGTTCTTTTGTTTCTTCCATTTGCGAATAATCGCACCAATTGTTGTCACCTTCTCACCAAGCTGCTTGGCGATGGTCTTGTAGCCCATTCCAGCCTTGTGTAGGTCTACAATCTTGTCCCTGACATCCTTGGAGAGCTCTTTGGTCTTGTCCATGGTGGAGAGTTTGGAATCTGATTGATTGATTGCTTCTGTGGACAGGTGTCTTTTATACAGGTAACAAGCTGAGATTAGGAGCACTCCCTTTAAGAGTGTGCTCCTAATCTCAGCTCATTACCTGTATAAAAGACACCTGGGAGCCAGAAATCTTTCTGATTGAGAGGGGGTCAAATACTTATTTCCCTCATTAAAATGCAAATCAATTTATAACATTTCTGACATGCATTTTTCAGGATTTTTGTGTTGTTGTTCTGTCTCTCACTGTTCAAATAAACCTACCATTAAAATTATAGACTGATCATGTCTTTGTCAGTGGGAAAACGTACAAAATCAGCAGGGGATCAAATACTTTTTTCCCTCACTGTATAGTGTATATCCATGTAAAAATATAACAATAGTTATTTGTTTAGATAGAATCAAGGAAATGTTTTCCCAAAAACTCTAAAATAAATAAATTATGTGAAATGTGTTGTTTTACAGGGTAAGCCATAATAGTACAGCGCCCCTGGAGCAAATTAGGGTTAAGTGTCTTGCTCAAGGGCACACTGACATATTATTCAAAGTCCTACTAAAAAACATATAGCCTATTTTCATTTACCTTACAATAAAAACATTACAGTGTAATACATGTGTTCAATTTAAGGTATTTATATATCTGGTTAGTAATAGAGTTACAGTAAGAAATACAGTTCAGTTACAGCTTCTTTTGACAAAGTAGAAAATAATATAACCAGCCAAGTTAAAGGGTGCACGTGACACTCGGTCCATGCATATCAATCTGGCTAATATCACATATAATTCCCCTCTCATGGGGGCCAATAGTCATTCCCAGTGGAGCTGCTGGAAGGGAGCTGTGGTGGTAAACACCTTAAAACGTTAATATCAGAAAGTTATAGAATGGAGAAAGAAATTACACTATGGATCTGAAATAACCCAGAAGTCATAGTATAGAAACACACACACACACCCTATAGTACTTGTTTCCTCTTTAGTTTAGTGTGAGGTAGTCCATGCTATCTAAAACAGTGCCTTGAACGGTAGCCTCTGAGGGAGCAGTCAAGCCACATTGAACACACTTAGGGTCTGGAAAACGATTGGAGAAGGCATTAGGCACTAAGCCACAATACTCCACAATGTGATACATAAACACACCTCGTACCATAAAACTACATAGCTATTTCCTGGCTGTCTCTGGACCGAGGCTATCTGCCAACGAGAGAATGAGAAAATCAAAGTGTTTTTTTCCTCTTTCATTAAAGACTGATCAAAATTCAACAGCTCTCCCGAAGGAAAGATGGCAGCCATCTTGTGTATGTCTTCTTTTCATTTCACAACCGATACTGCTGACTCGCTAATAACAAGTGAACCGGTCCCTTCCTGTATGATATTCCACTGTTGCTTAAAGGTGCAGTTTGTAAATTGAAGCCTAACTTTCACTGAATTCCCCCATTGGAAACTCAAGGTACTACAAAAATACATTCAGCCAAGAAGCTGAGAAATAATTGTTTTATATGCCACAACTCACCCCCTCTGTTCATAAAAACAAGTGCAGTCATTTGGTCATAAATTAAAGTTACAGGTTGCACCTTTAAAGTAACTGTCCAGTGTTTCCAGATTTAAATGAAATATTACCTAGAATTCATTACATTATCAGTGAAACACTTTTCCTTCCAAGTTTTTTAACAAGAGGTATGTAAAAAAGCAGCTTTCTATGTTGGAATGGTGTTGGCGTATATACCGGTAATTAAACATATTAATGCAAGTGACAAACTGTTTGAGATACAAGTCTAAGGTGGGTTTTTGAAGTGTTTTTTCTCCAATGTATGCTTTTGCCACAAATACGAGTATAGGATGAGTCAACAACATTATTTGGGTATGTTAACAGAATATGAACTTTTAAAAGTGAGATTTCCACTGGACAGTTACTTTAAGGGGTGCAAACAAGTTCTAGTAGGCTTTTGCATAGAGCCACTATAGCCCTATACTGATAGTGGTTGTCCCTTTTAGGGTGATAGAAAATGCACTTCACAGCCACATGGATAGTGAACTGGAAGGAAGTTAATAAGGATCATTAAAAGAAGCCTTTGGGAGGGCGCTGGAAATTGGATAGACCCCAGAAAGGGTGGAGTGGAGTCCAGAAAGAGAGAGAGAGGTTAAGAGAAAGATAGTGTGTTGATAGCGCTGGACTTAAAATGTGATTAATGCTAAAGCCAAGGACTATTCTCACTCTGAACTCGATTGGATTCTCAGCGCCATTAAAAAGGTGGGCGAGAAGAAGTGAAGAATCATTGAGGACCATTGATATTGCTGAGAGATGTTCGCTGCAAAAATTTATCACAAAGCCGGATAACCAAAAGGGTTGAGACAAAATTTGCGAGCAGTCACCGGAAGACAGTCAAGGTTTCCTAAACCAACACGACACCTAATATGATCCGATTCATTCCAGGCTTTTCCGCGGGCAAGACTTTGCTGGGATACGTTTCCCCAACGGACGGGTTTCCTTTCCTAATCTGAATATGAACGTAAACGAGTCGCCGACCCTCGAAAACCAGCTCAAAGGGTGTAAAAGCAAATGTCCCCCCCCCCCAAAAGGAGGAAGGTGAGGGAGGGGAAAAACAGCCTTAGCGTCCTGAGGGATGACATATCTGGCATGCCAGTGTTATTTGACCTTTGCTGAACTCTGGAGAAACAGTGGTGCTGTGGCGAGAGGCGAAGGCAATCATGGCGAGCCCATCATTTGGCTGGACCCCCTTCTCCCCATGACACCGGCAGAATGCTGTTCGCCAGTGTCACTCAGAAAGCCCTTTCTGTCGTCCCCGGCCTGACAGACGGAGAGAGTGAGGGTGAAGAAAACATAAGAAAAAAGGAGGAGAGAGTAGGAGGAGGAAAGTGTAGGAGGAAAAAAAATCCCTTTTTCAGCTTGCCCTTTTGTCAATTTCAAATGGTTGTCAGAGAAACAGGAGTAGAGCGTTGCCTGTTGCGAGGGCTGGTTGGAGAAGGAGCGTGTCACTGGAGATGGGGGCAGGGCCAGATCGTGGGAAAGTGCCAGACTAGTGAGGGAGAGCTTCTCTATCCTATTTCTCTGCCCTAAACAATGCTGCAAATACAATACATAAACACACCGCAAGGGTCGAAATAAATAACAAGACAACCCCATTTATATAACAATGGCTGTGCAGGGACTCAAAATAGTGTGAAAAGATTAATAAAAAACATGGATAAATACCAAATGGGTGCACCACGAATGCACCAATTGCTGTAATTAAGGGGCAGGGGTTCACATAATTCCTCCATCCTCTCTTGTATAACAACATACTCTATCCATTTACATTTTAGTAATTTAGCAGACTCTCT
>NC_140000.1:51516319-51527607 GCF_964263955.1 Coregonus lavaretus
GTGCGTTGCTTTCATGCGAGTGCATGTGCAGATGTGTTTACTGACGACAGGAGTGGTGCAGTAGAGATCATAGTTATCTCAATGAGAGTGGTACTGTTCAGTCAAGCCAGAAACATAATGAGGGGAAACAATAACAATAAGCATCATCTCTGAGCTCTACTACAGAAGACACTCTTGAAAGGGAGTCAAATACTGAAGTGAAAAGAGTGGCGAGACAGGCAAAGTGCAGGTCAATAATGGGACACACCAGTGTAGCCTAGAGGGACTACTCTGCAAATGGTAGTCTTTCAGGGGAACATTGTAGGCACGGAGGGAGGGAGTGTTTGTATATTAAAGCATCCATAGAGGAAGTATGATTCACCTACAGCCATTAAGCTCCAAGCAACTGGGCACTGGTTTCCATGGCAACACATTAACACACACTGACATATGAGTTAGTCTAGTTTCAAAGAGTGATACAGACACACACACCAAACGTACTGTAGCGTTGCTTATTCAACTGTCCTCAGAAGGTCGACTTCTAAGAAAAAAAATATTTCACAAAATGCCAAGGCGACCTAATAACTCTAAAACTTAGCCACTCTAATATCTTATCCAACACATCAGTGTCTTGTATCATTACATTAACTTGATCCACTAATCCGTGTCAGACAAAGCAATAAGACAGGAGAGATGACGGTTGGCTTTAAATACTATAGCACACATACAGTGGGGAAAAAAAGTATTTAGTCAGCGACCAATTGTGCAAGTTCTCCCACTTAAAAAGATGAGAGATGCCTGTAATTTTCATCATAGGTACACGTCAACTATGACAGACAAATTGAGAAAAAAACATCCAGAAAATCACATTGTAGGATTTTTTATGAATTTATTTGCAAATGATGGTGGAAAATAAGTATTTGGTCACCTACAAACAAGCAAGATTTCTGGCTCTCACAGACCTGTAACAACTTCTTTAAGAGGCTCCTCTGTCCTCCACTCGTTACCTGTATTAATGGCACCTGTTTGAACTTGTTATCAGTATAAAAGACACCTGTCCACAACCTCAAACAGTCACACTCCAAACTCCACTATTACCAAGACCAAAGAGCTGTCAAAGGACACCAGAAACAAAATTGTAGACCTGCACCAGGCTGGGAAGACTGAATCTGCAATAGGTAAGCAGCTTGGTTTGAAGAAATCAACTGTGGGAGCAATTATTAGGAAATGAAAGACATACAAGACCACTGATAATCTCCCTCGATCTGGGGCTCCACGCAAGATCTCACCCCGTGGGGTCAAAATGATCACAAGAATGGTGAGCAAAAATCCCAGAACCACACGGGGGGACCTAGTGAATGACCTGCAGAGAGCTGGGACCAAAGTAACAAAGCCTACCATCAGTAACACACTACGCCGCCAGGGACTCAAATCCTGCAGTGCAGGACGTGTCCCCCTGCTTAAGCCAGTACATGTCCAGGCCCGTCTGAAGTTTGCTAGAGTGCATTTGGATGATCCAGAAGAGGATTGGGAGAATTTCATATGGTCAGATGAAACCAAAATAGAACTTTTAGGTAAAAACTCAACTCGTCGTGTTTGGAGGACAAAGAATGCTGAGTTGCACCATACCTACTGTGAAGCATGGGGGTGGAAACATCATGCTTTGGGGCTGTTTTTCTGCAAAGGGACCAGGACGACTGATCCGTGTAAACGAAAGAATGAATGGGGCCATGTATCGTGAGATTTGGAGTGAAAACCTCCTTCCATCAGCAAGGGCATTGAAGATGAAACGTGGCTGGGACTTTCAGCATGACAATGATCCCAAACACACCGCCCGGGCAACGAAGGAGTGGCTTCGTAAGAGGCATTTCAAGGTCCTGGAGTGGCCTAGCCAGTCTCCAGATCTCAACCCCATAGAAAATCTTTGGAGGGAGTTGAAAGTCCGTGTTGCCCAGCGACAGCCCCAAAACATCACTGCTCTAGAGGAGATCTGCATGGAGGAATGGGCCAAAATACCAGCAACAGTGTGTGAAAACCTTGTGAAGACTTACAGAAAACGTTTGACCTGTGTCATTGCCAACAAAGGGTATATAACAAAGTATTGAGAAACTTTTGTTATTGACCAAATACTTATTTTCCACCATAATTTGCAAATAAATTCATTAAAAATCCTACTATGTGATTTTCTGGAATTTTATTTCTCATTTTGTCTGTCATAGTTGACGTGTACCTATGATGAAAATTACAGGCCTCTCTCATCTTTTTAAGTGGGAGAACTTGCACAATTGGTGGCTGACTAAATACTTTTTTTCCCCACTGTACATCACTCAGAAGTTATGTAGCAAGCCAAGGTGACAACAATGCCTGCCATGGACATTTCCCAGTTGCTTTGAATGTTCAAAATCATAGTGTAAGATAAGGACACGATGATCCAACTTAAAACAAGTATTTTTTGGCTAGCTACAGCAGTCAACTAGCTAGCTAGGTAGCTGTTTAGCGTTCTAGCACATAACCTAATTTGTTTGTAAACAATTAACAAGCTAGTTAGCTTACACATGTTATTGTCAAACTGTCAGAGTAGCTAGCAAGCAACAATATATGCCAAATAACAGCCTAAAAACCACTTGAGAAAATAAATCAGATTTTACCATTCAGATCTGTATTTGACTTTAAACCACCTACGGAGGTGGTTTGAAATGTGGCTTGAAATATCCGATTCCATGTGCTTGTTGGCTGTTAAGACTATGGCTGTGGCAGTCATCAAATTTTGTCAGCTGGTGATTGTCAAGCAAATAACTGCCGGTCTCACGGTAACTCATTTAGCATCTCCTGGCTTCCACCGCCTACTAGCCACTGATGCAAATCTTTGGAACATCTACATTTTAAAAAGTTTAATAAAACCATGAAATACAGCCACAATAAATCCATTACTTATTTTAGACAGGTCTAACGAAACATGATATGAAGAAAATGTAGTATATTTCAGAAGAACAGAATAGCATGCTCTGAGTTGTCCTTATGTTAAGCCCTGATCTGACTATGCCATATGGCTGTGGGCAACACTAGTTCATTTAGCAGACAAGATTTGCTTAGAATTCCGTGGCACTATTTTATATTATTTTATAGCATTAAAGAATACAATTGAACATAGCTGAATAAAATAGAAAGGATATTTTCTCCAAATGATTTGAGGGAGTACGCACATGCGGCTATTCTGTGTTGAGCGGTTAACAAAGAAACAGGTACTTTAATTATCCTTACTTTAGAGTTACTAATGTAACTTTAGTTGTGATACAAACTTTGGGCTATATGTTCTGATTTATAATACATTCTAAGGCTCCATGATGCGACTCTAATGATGATTTGAAAAAAGTCACATGAAAGGCATGTTGTAAAGAGAAGCAATGTGCTTAATATTAGGAACATTGAGAAATAAATAAAGTACGCCTAGCCTATAGAAAGCTGATGGGATCCTCCTATTTTTAATAGAGGCCATCACTCTGTTTTTTCACGCAATTGCATAGCCTTTAGAAATGTTGCGCAACATGAGCTCATGGGCTCTCGTGAAGTGTTAGATTAGATTTTCGTTAACATTTGCATTGATCTCGTGAGCACCAGTGTTGCGGTAACAGCCCTAGTTCAGACTTCAGGGAAAAATAACAGATTCGATTCGGATTTGCAAAAAATTTGGATTTGAGTCACTTCAAACTGCTGCTCACCTGGATGGTGCAACATTTGCCCATTATTATTTTAAAAAGATTATTGAAGCTCTGTCAAGGGGATCATGGCTAGACGGCAATTTTCAAGTCCTGCCAAAGATTTTCTAGGAGATTTCAGTCAAAACTGTAACTTCGCCACTCAGGAACATTCACTGTCTTCTTGGTAAGCAACTCCAGTGTAGATTTGGCCTTGTGGTGTAGGTTATTGTCCTGCTGAAAGGTGGATACCTCTCCCAGTGTCTAGTGTAAAGCAGGCAAGCAGATTTTCTTCTAGGATTTTGCCTGTGCTTAGCTCCATCCCGTTTATTTTCATCCAGAAAATTTGCCCCAAACATAAGGCTTTGCATTTAAGCCAAAAAGTTTATTATTTTGTTTGTTTTGGAATCTTTTTTTTCTTCCAGTCTACTTTAACTTTTCAATTTGTCATTAAGGTCATTATTGTGGAGTCACTACAATGTTGATCCATCCTCAGTTTTTTTCCCACCACAGCCGTTTTAAAATCACCAATGGCGACATCCCTAAGCAGTTTCCTTCCTGTCCTGCAGCTCAGTTCAGAAGGACGACTGCATCTTTGATGAGTATGGGTGGTTTAATACATGATCCACAACATAATTATTAACTTGACCATGCTTAAAGATATATTTAATGTCTGATTTGTTATTTGTTACCCAGCTACCAAATGCTACCCTTCTTTATGAGGTTTTTGAAAAGCTCCTTGTCTTTGTAGTTGAATCTGTGCTAGAAATGCAACACTTGACTGAGGGACCTTACAGATGTAAAATTTATGGGGGACAGACAAAAAAATTATGTCAACCCCAATTATTTCACACAGAGTACATGTAACTTATGTGATTTGTTAAGCCACATTTGACTTCTGAACTAGTTTAGACTTGCCTAAACAAAGGGGGTAAACACTTATGCAATGACTATATTTGAGTTAAATTTGTATTAATTTGTAAAAATGTGTAGAATTTTCATTTCACTTTGACTTGGAGTATTGTGTAGATCAATGACAAAAAAAGCACTTTCTAAATCCATTTCAATCCCACTTTGTAATGCAACAAAATGGGGGGAAAAACAATGGGGGTGAATACTTCTGATTCCCACTGTCCATGGTATATGATATTATGCTGTGTGCTTACCTCCTTCTGCCAATAGCTTCCCAGTCTCTCAGTAGCAGGGCAATAATATGCTGCAATTTCATGGAGTTTTCCTCTCTTAAGGCCAACAAACAGTCTTACATAAAGAATTCAGCTGGGAGGCAGAGCGGCGTGTGAGAGAGAGAGAGAGAGAGAGAGAGCAAGAGAGAGCAAGTGAGAGGGACACAGAGAGAGAGAGAGCGAGAGCGCAAATGAGAGAGTGAGAGAGAGCTGTGTGTGTATGCAAGCAAGAAAGCAGTGTGTATGTGTGTGAGATAACGGTGTGTGTGTCTGTGTCTATGTGCGCAGGAGAGAGTAACGAATGAGGTGACGTAGGGCCGGCCTGTCGTCTCATGTCCTGTCTGTTCCTGCGGTTGAAGCTAGGAACGGAATGAGAGAAAGAGGGATATATGGTGAATAAGTAAGTGACAGAGAGGGAGAGGGAAGGAGAGAGGGAAGGAGAGAGGGAAGGAGAGAGGGAAGGAGAGAGGGAGAGAGCACATCCCGCGGACATGGACTTTCACTATGAGCTTGTCATACAGGGAAGGTGAGAGAGGAAGGAGACCGAGAGGAGTGGAGTGGGCACAGTGCTAAAACCACAAGGCACATAGCAGAGCACCATCTAGGACGAGGAGGAGAAAAAAGAAGGGAAGGAGGAAGGGTAATAGTAGGAGAGGAAGTGAAATGCCCTGCTTTTTCATACCAGACAGCACTCTGTTACTGCAGCAAAACCATAACACTATCAAGTTGTTCTCCCATGATGAAGCAAGTGTGTTTTGACGGGGGATGGTGTGTGTGTGGTTTATTTACTTACACTGCACTTACTCTTCTGGTTTCATACAATATTAAAGTGTCCCCCGCATCACACGACCGTGGAAATGCATCTCTGGGCAGTGTGTGTGGGCAGCGTGTGTGTCTACGCCGAGGGAAACCCATTGCTCCAGATGTGAGCCGGGAGAAACATACGACAGATTGGGGCCATGCGTCAGACATGGACATGGATCTAACCCATTTTGGGTAACAGGTACCACACACACACCTAAAGGCCAACTTATGATGTAACTCATGGTTAAGGTCTTAGACGTACACTATTGTTTGAGGAAATGGTGGTTAATGTGGAGTTAAGTAGGCCTCTCTCTCCTATAAGTCCATTGATCTTCAGAAAGTATTCACACCCATTGACTTTCTCCACATTTAAAATGGATTCAATTGAGATGTTGTGTTACTGGCCTACACACACACAATACCCCATAATGTGAAAGTGGAATGATGTTTATAGATTATAATTTTTCTGTAATAAAAAATGAAAAGTCAATAAGTATTTAACCCCTTTCTTATGGCAAGCCTAAATAAGTTCAGGTGTAAACATTTGCTTAACAAGTCAAATAAGTTGCATGGACTCACTCTGTGTACAATAATAGTGTTTAACAACCTCATATTGCTCAAATAAACAGCAAACCTGGTTACAAAAAACAGATAAAGCAACACCTCACGGAACAACGCCTCTCCCCTATTTGACCTAGATAGTTTGTGTGTATGTATTGATATGTAGGCTACGTGTGCCTTAAAAAAATTGGTATGTAGTTCTGTCCTTGAGCTGTTCTTGTCTATTCATGTTCTGTATTATGTCATGTTTCATGTTTTGTGTGAACCCCAGGAAGAGTAGCTGCTGCTTTTGCAACAGCTAATGGGGATCCTAATAAAATACCAGAGGTTTTTCAAAGCATCGCAAAGAAGGGCACCTATTTGTAGATGGGTAAAAAAAACACAAAAAACAGACGTTGAATATCCCTTTGAGCATGGTGAAGTTATTAATTACACTTTGGATGGTGTATCAATACACCCAGTCACTACAAACATACCGGTGTCCTTCCTAACTCAATGGTGACTTTCAAATAGTTTGAGTTTAATGGCTGTGATATGAAAAACTAAGGATGGCTCAACAACATTGTAGTTACTCCACAATACTAACCTAAATGGCAGAGTGAAAAGAAGGAAGCCTGTAGAGAATACAAATATTCCAAAACATAGCCTAAAACACAAGGCCAAATATACACTGGAGTTACTTACCAAGACAACACTGAATGTTCCGGAGTGGCCTAGTTACAGTTTTGACATAAATCAGCTTGAAAATATATGGCAACACTTGAAAATGGCTGTCTATCAATGATCAACACCAAACTTGACAGAGCTTGAAGAATTTTTTTAATAAATGTGCAAATATTGTACTTGTGCAAAGCTCTTAGAGACTCAGATAAACTCACAGTTGTAATCTATTTCATTTTCAATAAATGTGTAAATATTTATAAAAACCTGTTTTCACTTTGTCATGATGGGGTATGTAGATGGGTTAGAAAAAAGAAAATATTTAATCAATGTTGAATTTAGGCTGTAACACAACAAAATGTGGATTAAGTCAAGGGGTATGAATACTTTCTGAAGGCCCTGTAGCATAGAACCCATCCAGGTCTAGGTTTGTGGAAAATAAATGGGACTTAAAATGTAGGCCAATGCAAAGCTTAGCTGACAAATGAAAATGCTATGCAGAAACCCAACAATTTGCCCATCTTTCAAATTTTGCTAAATATAACTGTGGGAAGGTTCAAGAAAAATGCTAGCGATGCTTTCCAACATACTACCAGCACACTGTAGGCCAAATTGTGCTGATATGACTAGTATAGTTACTTTATATGTCATGCAATTGAGGATACCACACACGCTGAGTAGCCCATCTTCCACCACACACACACACACAATGTGTCCTCTCCTCTACACTCCTCTTTCTGGATCTCTCCATTCCCGACCCGAGCCGGCCAGTCGTGCCCACTTTAATCCCTGTAAGCCCTGGTAAAAAAGCTAACATATGAGGAGGGATTTGGAGAATAGGAGTTTTGGGGCTAAATCTGTGTGCATTAGACCTATATGTGTGTGTGTGTGTGTGTGTGTGTGTGTGTGTGTGTGTGTGTGTGTGTGTGTCTCTCTCTCTCAAACCCAGTGAAACAGGCTGGAGGGTCTCCCAAGGTCTCTGATCTACAGGCCCTTTCCCCCAGTCACATTTCTTTATTCTTTCCCTCTTTCCCTCTTATCTTTTCTCTCCATCCCCCCCCCCCCCCCCCGTTGCCATGCAGTAGCACATCTCTGCCGGGCCATCCATCAATAGTCCCTTTCCTGTCTTCTTTTTTCTTAGCGCATGCTCCCTCCTTCACTTTTTCACAACCAATTGTTGGAAGGAAGGAGTATTTTTGAGAACTCAATCAACGGCCATTTCTCCATCCCTGAGCTCTCAACACAGCGAGAAAGAGAGAGAGAGAGAGAGAGAGGCCCTGATAGAATGGCCCAACCTGTTTTTGACTTCAACTTACAAAGTGCTAGCCATTGCTTTTTCCTTTCACTAGAGCTACTGAGCAGCCTGCCTGGCCGAGTCCAGTCAGTCCCACCTCTGGGGAAATCCCAAATTGCATTGCTACAGAAAATACATTTAAGAAAGGTCACTGGCCCCTGGTTTAAGGGGATGTATTCCTCTTTTCTGTCTTTCTCCCTCTCTTTTGGACGTCATATTCCACTCCTTTACCTACTGACTCACCTTCTCGCTCTCCATTGCTGTTTCTTTTATTTCCAGTGCTGCAAAGCTGCTTGGCTGGTTGAGTGTTCAGTGGAGGATTCTGGGAGTAGCTAAACATGGCGTGGTTAACATGTCTGTATGACAGGTGTACACACCAGATTAGACACACTTAGCTTGTTTGGACAATGCTCAGGTTTTAAAAGGGAAGGAACGGAGATGAAATTGGAGGGAAATTGACTGCAGTAGGTTTGTGCGAGCAGACTGGTTCAGATAGTCCATGCAGGAGTCAGAATTATGAGAACAGCATTAGGTAAGGAGAAGTTCCAATAAACACATACCCCCGAGGCATCCTGACCACTGCATACATGCAAATCAAATGAGGAACATGAAGTGCACACACACTTAAACACTCAAATATTCACATATACTGCACCGACACGCACGCACCACACACACACGCCCCCGAGGCATCCATGACCACTACATACACGAAGTGCACACACACTTAAATAATATTCACACACACTGCACCAACAGACAGACACACACACACACACACACACACACACCTCTTTTCCCTGAACAAAAACTCCTAACAAATCTACCCCCCCCCCCCCCCCCCCCCCCAACTCCCAGTGCCTGACTGTGAACGCTCACACCTCCCTGCATTACAGCATCCTATTACACTGTGCCCCCGCAGCCCTTCTGACTGATCTCCAGCCCAGTAGCCTGGGAACAGATTGTTCATTTGAATGGTAGCAGGGGCTTCAATCTGCCCAATGAGCTCCCACAGTGTCTGAGGGCTGCACTGAGCAGGAATACATTAAAGCACCAAATGGCACCCTATTCCCTATACAGTACACTACTTTTGACCAAAGCCCCATGAGCCCTGGTCAAAAGTAGTGCACTATATAGGGAATAGGGTGTCATTTGGAATGCAAACCAGGTTACTTAGAGGGAAAGTTTATCTGTAATGAAATCAAAATTGGGAATATTAGGGGATAAGTCACAGGCTTCACTGGGTTCTCTATCTAGGCTAGCTACCTTCCTCACTGCCTGAAACTCTTTCAAGTTTTTTTTCCGGGAGGTAATATCTGTGAAATGTTCTGTATCTTCCTGCGGACAGACAGGAACACCGAAACACATACAGAGACAGGCTGTGGGCATTGAACTCAGTCTGACCGTTGTTGATAGTCTGGCACATATCTGTGACAGATTTTGGGGATGAAAGCTGTTCCCTTCTGTCCCCATCTAACCTGCCTCCCCTCCCTTCCTAATCCTCCCACATGGTTTCTGATGGAGTTTCCACACTTAGCCTGCCGTTTCAAGGAAGACTGTGGGAAACTGGAGGTAAGTAGAGCCGCCATTTTGGAGACAGAAGCTAGCATCTCATGACAGTGAGGCAAGGTACAAAGGTGTTAACACAATGTCACAGTTGGGTGTGTGGATGCACAAGGCAAAACCATCCGCATAAAATGTTGACATAGCATGTATGTAGCTTTCAGTGCTCACGTTCAAAGAGTACCTCTGTAAAAACAGAGTTTGCTAGGCAGAGACTAACCATAAAACAGTTTGGACAGAATATTAGACTAACTCTTAGAGCCTTCCTTTAGCACGGTTGTGCTGCAATTGAGAATGTGCTCAGCTAGCCAGCGAACTCAGTGATAGAGAGACAGAGGGGCAAGTTTCATTTTCACCAGCCCCTGAAAAGGACTAGAGAGGAATGGGAGAAGAGGGAGGTTGAGAGAGTAGGGCAGAGTACCAGAGTAGCCCCCCGCCCCCCCCCCCCCCCACATCCTCTGCTCCCAAGCAGCTAAAAGTCAGGGAGATTTAAGGCCTCTCACGGTGGGGCATTAACATGTCTTTACCCAGCGAGCTGAGAATGGAGTCCTCTCTATTTACAGCCCGCTAGTCCGTCAGGCGGTTGGCAAGGCGACACAGTGAGGGATAATGAACGCGAATGCCACGGCGCTTCCGGAATCTTAATAGAGCCTCCTCGACCAATGACGTGGCCCGGGATAGGCAGCGGGGAAATTTGCATATGGTAGAATGGGGGAGCAACAGGGAGTTGGCTCCGCCCCATTGGTACCGGATGCCAGGGAGAGCACTGGTTGGATGTGTTCCTAAACGTGACAGTGTGTGCCCCAGAACATTAACACAAACACTTAGGCTAATTACACCACTAAATATCTAAAAGGTCACACTAAAAGAAACGCAAATCTCTTCGGAGCAAGAGCCCTAAATCCAAACATTGTTAGGCTACACTTCACACAACTGACCTTCAAATCCCACGACCACAAATGCTATGCCTTAGATGTGCAATAAGCCATATCAAAAAAGATGTTGACTAATGATTACTATTCTCAAATCCCAAAATTGTATTTGGCTGACTTCAAGAGTCTCTTTTTTTTTTATGTTTGTCTGCTAGGCTATTTAGAAGGCTTTCAACAGGCGATGATGAGGATCACTGGGTTGGCTGCTTTAAGCCTGCTTTCTTCCACTTCCAGCGAACATGAGGCTAGCTAATCTACTAGCTCTGGCAGGGCTACAAACAGGCCCCAAACATAATGAAGGTCATTAGCCTATAAACAATGTTTATAATGAGAGCTGCTGTAACACACTGGGGGATGAAAAGGGTGAAGGAGGGAGAGAGGGGGAGAGAGAGAGAGAGAGAGAGACAGAGACAGAGACAGAGAGAGGGTAGATTGAGAGAGAAAGAGAGAGAAAGAGGGAGAAAGAGGTAGAGATCAACACTGAGAAGGAGAGAGATCAACACTGAGAAGGAGAGAGATCAACAGAGTGAGAGAGAGCGAGTGATGAGGGAGAGAGAGACAAAGAGAGAGGGGGTCGTAGTGTGGAGTTGTGGATTCACTTTGACTGAACCCTTAA
>NC_140000.1:51527807-51535307 GCF_964263955.1 Coregonus lavaretus
AAGGACCTGTAAAAAAAACTTGAGGTAGGTGTCTAGCGTTTCCAACCCTATTTGAATCATCTCCATCTCCTGTTCTATTATTATTCTTATTATTTTTGGGCTTATTTTCTCTCTTTCTCAGAAACGTTTAAGAGCAGTCTTCCTCCACTCCCATCCCACCCTACAGTGCTGTCCATGGAAAAGAGAGCCAGAGTCTTGCTTAATCCAGGGTAGGGCCAGCCCTCTCCCTGTTACTCAAGAGCCAACCCCCCTCCCTCCCCTCTTTACACCCCTCAACCCCCCCCCCCCCTTCGACCACCAACCCAATCTGCCAACCAATCCACCAACCAACCAACCCCGCCCCCTCCCCCCCCCCGGACGATGCTGAATTATGAACGTGCCACATCATGAGTCTCCTGGGGCGGGTAGCTGTGCGTCGAGCCAGGAAAGCCGCCCTGCTCTGTGTAGTGTTCCTGATGGCGCGAGCGTGGAGCAGCGCCTCCCTGGCTATGGCGGGGGCGGCAGCGCCAGGCCCTCAGGGCTGCCCACCGCAGTGCTCGTGTAGTAGCCAGCTGAGCAAGGTGGTGTGCACTCGGCGCGGCCTCACTCGCGTGCCCCTGGGCATCCCCGCCAACACGCGCCACCTCAATCTGATGGAGAACGCCATTGGGGAGGTGCAGGCCGACACCTTCCGACACCTGCACCACCTTGAGGTTCTCCAGCTGGGCCGCAACGCCATCCGGCAGATTGAGGTGGGCGCCTTCAATGGCCTCACCAGCCTAAACACGCTGGAACTAT
The DNA here is from genome assembly GCF_964263955.1 of Coregonus lavaretus. Classification (NCBI taxonomy): domain Eukaryota; kingdom Metazoa; phylum Chordata; class Actinopteri; order Salmoniformes; family Salmonidae; genus Coregonus; species Coregonus lavaretus. The sequence continues at coordinate 51,528,585 of NC_140000.1, forward strand.
TTGACAACCGGCTAACTGGGGTGCCCAGTGGTGCCTTTGAGTACCTGTCCAAGCTAAGGGAATTATGGCTGAGGAACAACCCCATCGAGAGCATCCCTTCGTACGCCTTCAACCGCGTGCCCTCGCTCATGCGCCTGGACTTGGGTGAGCTGCGCAAGCTGGATTTCATCTCCGATGGCGCCTTCGAGGGCCTGCACAACCTCAAGTACCTCAACCTGGGCATGTGCAACATCCGGGGGGAGATGCCCAATCTGAGCCCCCTGTTGGGCCTGGAGGAGCTGGAGATCTCTGAGAACCTCTTCTCCGAGATCAAGCCGGGCTCCTTCCGGGGCCTGCGCTCGCTCAAGAAGCTGTGGGTGATGAACTCGCAGATTGGGGTGATTGAGCGCAACGCCTTTGACGACCTGAGCTCGCTGGTGGAGCTCAACCTAGCCCACAACAACCTGAGCGCCCTGCCGCACGACCTGTTCACCCCCCTCAGGTACCTGGTGGAGCTGCACCTCCACCACAACCCCTGGAACTGTGGCTGCGAAGCTCTGTGGCTGGCGCGCTGGCTGCGAGAGTACATCCCTACCAACTCTACCTGCTGCGGCCGATGCCACGCGCCGGCACACATGCGGGGCCGCCAGCTGGTGGAGGTGGACCGGGGGGAGACTGGCGTGCTCCAGTGCTCTGCCCCCTTCATAGGCGATGCGCCAAGAGACTTGAACATTTCGGCAGAGCGTGTGGCGGAGCTCCGTTGCCGGACTGCGCCAATGTCCTCGGTCCGGTGGCTGCTGCCCAATGGGACTGTGTTGACGCACGCCTCGGGCCACCAGCGGATCGGCGTGCTCAACGACGGCACACTCAACTTCTCAAACGTCCTGGCGGCTGACACGGGCACCTACACCTGCATGGTGTCCAACGCGGCCGGCAACTCAAACGCCTCGGCTTACCTCAACGTGAGCGCAGCCGAACTCAACACGTCCAACCTCAGCTACTTCACCACAGTGACTGTGGAAGTGCCGGGCCCCACCACGGAGATGCCCAAACCCAAGACCACGACGAGCGCCCCCAACACTGGTAGGGGGGCAGGAGGTGAAGCAGGAGGAGGTGCGGGGGGCGCTGGCACCACCACCACCGCCTCGCCCTCCCTCTTTCAGCCCGTCTTCATCTCCACTCCCACCGTTCTGCTCCAGAACACAGAGGGCCAGCCGGGCGCCCGACCATCCGCCGTGCCTGCCTCCAAGTCCGCCACGGTCAAGCCGCCCGACAGCGTCCCCAGCCTGGACGAGATGATGAAAACCACCAAGATCATCATCGGCTGCTTCGTAGCCGTCACGCTGCTGGCCGCCGTCATGCTCATCGCCTTCTACAAGCTGAGGAAGCGCCATCAGCAGCGGAGCACGGTGGCAGCCGCCCGTACGGTGGAAATCATCCAGGTGGACGAGGAGGACCTGCCGCCGCCAGCTTCTGCTGCCAACGAGATCCGAGACCACACTCTGCCCGAGATACGAGACCACAACAGCATCCAAAAACTGGATTATATTAGCCACAAAACAGACTATGGCTTCCCCAAGCCCAAAGCCGAGTACAAGGGGGACTACACAATCCACAAGCCCAAACCGGACTACACTATACACAAGCCCAAGGCTGAGTACACCACCTATAAACCAACCGTGGACTACACTACCCACAAATCTACCGTGGACTATAGCGCCCACAAATCCACGCCAGATTTTAGCCTTCATAGACCAAAGGCTGACTATAGCCCGTTCAGACCTGAATATAACACTCACAAGCAGCCTAAAGCGGACTATAGCCCCTTCAAACCTGACTACAGTACTCACCCGAGAACACCTAAAGCAGACTACAGCCCTTACAAACCTGACTACAGTACTCACCCGAGAACACCTAAAGCGGACTATAGCCCCTTCAAACCGGATTATGGCACTCATCCAAAACCCAAACCGGACTATAGCCCATTCAAACCTGACTACAGCACTCACCCACGACCTAAACCAGACTACAGCCCTTACAAGCCTGACTACAGCACTCAGCCCAAATCCAAACCGGAGTACAGTACCCACAAATCCAAACCCGACAACAGTCAATACAAGCCCAAATCTGAATACACCCCCAAGGCTGCGCCGGACTACATCGTCTTCAGATCAGACTACAACAGTCCCCACAAACAGGATTACAGTCCCCACAAAGCAGACCACCCCAAGGTGGACTACCGCACCCTCAAGCCCAAATACAACACATACAAGCCAGCAGGACACGGGGCTAAATGGGCAGAGAACAACATTGGGAACTCTCTCCCTCGAACCTTGCCCAGCGCCATCACAAACCTCCCCGAGCCCTTTGTCATAAAAACTCACACCAAGGAGAAGGTTCAGGAGACTCAGATTTAAAACCACCCACACAACCCCCCTCCCCAGCCCCGTCCCAATCCTCATAGCACCCCTCTCTTCTCATAACTACATGCAATAGAATGCACAACGGGGGAAAAAAGGACAGGAACTTTCTTTTTTTTGTACAGAGTGCAAAACTTAAAAAGACTGAATTTCTTGTTGTACATGCTTATAAATAAATATATATATGAAAAAATTGAAACTACCATGGGCGGGTGATAGAGAAGCATATTATATTAAAAAGAAATACATTGAAACTATTTTCTAACTTGTAACTTCTATTTAAAAAGACGAGTTGTTTAACATGCTATCTTGACTTCAAGAAATGAGGGTAGACTTGTTTTAAAAAAAAGAGGCATTCTGTGTGATTTTTTAAACCAATGCTACAGAGAATGCAGTGAAAAGAGAAAAAAACATTTATACTGAGTAGACATTCAAAAAAAGGTCAGTGTTTGATCTTTACAGGTTTATCTTGTAAAAGCACCAAGAATTTGTACTGTGCCAAAATGTTATAAATGCAATAAAAATGATTTTTGGAGGAAAAAAACTAACAGAGAGAGATTACATTTTTTTCTCCCTCTTTTTTTCTCCTGGCATACTGTAGCGAACAGCCAAACGCTTCAGACACTGCAGTAAGACTCTGCAGCTATACTTTAACCCTGTGTGTGCTGGGTGACTCACACAGAATGAATCACAGCACAGCCTGCTGCTGTTTTTAATAACACTTTATATGCCTGTGTGTCGAGGCAGGTGGAGCGAAGCTATGTTTAGTACGCATAACATTAGTCAATGACATCGTACTTAATCAAGGTGTGGCCATTTTTCAAAATGTGTACTAGATTTGTCCTGTTTTCATGAAGTTCTCCAAATGTGTGAAGATCACACGAAATAGATTTTAAAAGGGCCGCTATTTATACAGGGGTATTTGAAGAGCTCTCCAGTGATATGTATGAGATTGCACTGCTGTCATGTCATTGAATGATTGCATGTGGTAAAGATATGAAGAGGTAGGGGGTGATATGGTTTGCTAACGTGAGGGGGGTTTCTATGTGGTTGATTTCAAGTGGTCAGAGAGGTGTTTTGCATTACAAGACTTGTGTATGAATGAGGCAAACCCCGGTGATGTGAGCACATAAGGCTCCTTACGCTTTACTCTTGGCCCCAAAAAATCTAATTTCTCTTTTCATTGCATTCCCCCAGCTGTGGTGGCTTCATCAATCAGCGACAGTTTTATGGTGACAAATGCTGCGGGTCTCGCCGTTAACTGTTCATTCTTCATCTTCAACAATATCCCTCTCCATCTTAACATAGCCCTAGTCTAGCTCCCCCCTCGCCCTAACCGTGAGAGATGACATGTACACGAGGTCGTTAGCGTCTGTGGACGGCTCAAACTGGCTAACAGCGTGTGTTTTTTATAGAGCCGGTTGTTTGACTGTCAGTGTAAGGAGTGACACGTACAGAACAGAGGCCTCTCTTTCTTTACCTTGACGCACCGCTGACTTTCAGCGGGACGCCGGAGCATTAACAACTGGGTGCCACCGGCGCCACAGCTCATTAAAATGCAAGAAAATAGAAAAAAAAAGAACAGACAAAAACTGAAAACAACAACAAATTGGGGTCATTTTATTAAAGCAGTAGAAGGAAGTATTAATACGAGCTGGTGTCGATAACGAGGGCATATTGCTCACTGTGTCTGAGTGATTAAACTCTGATTGGTCTATACATTTACACAGCCTGGCCGGACACACCCCTCGTGTATAAAACTCGTCCCACAAAAAGAAAAAAACAGCTGGTGGCGAGGTAATGTCACAGCAACCCGGTCACCGGCCAAGCCCAGGGTAGCCGTTAAATGGCACACACAGTCCCCTCTGTCACTGGTTTACATAACCGGGACTGTAATGGGAGGACGGTGCAAGATTGTCTCGCAGGGATCCGGCTCTATTTCCTCTCTATTCCTATTTATTTGTGAGAGAGAGCGAGAGAAAGAGAGAGAGAGAGAAAGAAAGAGCGAGAGAAAAAGAGAGAGAGAGCGAGAGCGAGCGAGAGAGCGAGAGAGCGAGAGAGCGAGAGAGCGATGAGAGCGAGAGAGCGAGAGAGCGAGAGAGAGAGAGAGAGAGAGAGAGAGAGAGAGAGAGAGAGAGAGAGAGAGAGAGAGAGAGAGAGAGAGAGAGAGAGAGAGAGAGAGAGAGAGAGAGAGAGAGAGAGAGAGAGAGAGAGAGAGAGAGAGAGAGCGAGAGCGAGAGTGAGAGTGAGAGAGAGAGAGAGAGAGAGAGAGAGAGAGAGAGAGAGCTGAGGCAGCTCTTGAGATGTGTTTAACCTGCAGTCAGGGCCCATCAGTGGGAGAGTGACGTGTGTGTTTGTGGGGGTGACAGCACGGTCCTGGGAATTTAGAGAGAGGGAGATGGAGGGGAGGGAGGGGTGCTTAGAGAGAGGGGCCCTCTCCGATCCAAAGAGACAGGAAGAGATTAGGAGGGGGGTTTTGATACATACACACACGCAAACTCATTCATATATCCTTCACACACAAAGTCAAAATCTCCCTGACTCTCTCACACACTCAGACACAGATGCACACAACCATATGGACACTGCCACTGAGCTGATAAGCAGACTAAACATCTCTTAAACCCAAATACTTAGAGAACCTGAATCCCACACACATTACTTATATGTGCATTACATTGACTGTGTGTCTGTCACTGACACAGCGCTGGCACACACAGTAACACACCCTTTCGCATACACACACACGGCTCACCAACAATCAATCACAGCCAGTTGACCTCACACAAACACAGAGCCATACATGTTGTGCCCACACATGACCCCCCACTAACTATTGGGTTAAATACAGGCTTCTGCAGTGCACCCAGTGCACCTTAGGCCAACGCTGGTCACGTCGGCAAGGATCAGACATGATCAAATCAAAACGCGTCTCTCTCTTTCTCTCACTCCTTCCCCCTCTCCCCTCTCTCAGTTACCCCCGGTGACTCACGGCTTGCCTCAAGAAAGGGACTGTTTTTCAAAGTACAGGGCTGGCTAAGAGACAGCTTCTGACGGGCACTGTGGTGTGTCAAATCAAATCAAATATTCTTTGTCACATGCTTGGTAGACAACAGGTGTAGACTAACAGTGAAATGTGTGCGTCTGCGAGCATGCCCGTGTGTGTGTATATATGCATCTGGGTGTGTCTGCGTATGTGCCTGTGTGTATATGTGCGTATGCGTCAGGGTGTTTGTGCTGTGGCTACTTCATGGGTAGGGGCAGCAGGGCGAGCCGCGGTCACTGTGGGAGCAGAAAAACAAACGTAGCCGCTTCATCCAGTCCATTTCATCGCCAGCAAGAGACAGAATTTGTCATTTTTTCTCCGGTGTGATGGTTTGTGCAGGAAATTGCTTTGACGATGTGATAGTGTGAGAGAGCCACAAAGTAGCTTTCCCAATTTTCACTGGAGTGTGCTGAACGCAAGAGACGGGGAAAAATGAGAGAGAGAGAGAGAGAGAGAGAGAGAGAGAGAGAGAGAGAGAGAGAGAGAGAGAGAGAGAGAGAGAGAGACACAGACAGACAAAGTAGAGACAGAAGGAAAGATAAAGTATAAATGAACAGAGAGAAAGCGGAGGAGAGAGAAAGAGAGAGAGAGAGAAATAGACAGACTGAACAAAGACATAGAAATCAGTATGACTGAAGACAAGGTCCTCGAGTAGGCAGTGAGTCTATAAATCTTACAGATGTCCTATCTTAATTTGAACAGTTTCTCACAGCAGGAAAATAATCCTGTAGCAACAGGAAATGTTAATTATTATGTGGATTTTAATTAAAGGACATTTTTTTAGGTGTTGATACATTTTTCATTAGGGCAAATCAAGTCTGACATTTTAAGGTGGAAATTACAAACAGGAGAATTCTCTGCAAAAATAGAGTGATCAAATTAAGATAGCACATACACTATATATACAAAAGTATGTGGACACCTCTTCAAAGTAATGGATTTGGCTATTTCAGCCACACCCATTGCTGACAGATGTATAAAATCAAGCACACAGCCATGCAATCCCCATAGACACACATTGGCAGTACAATGGCCTTACTGACGAGCTCAGTGACTTTCAACGTGGCACCGTCATAGGATGCCACCTTTCCAACAAGTCAGTTAGTCAAATTTCTGCCCTGCTAGAGCTGCCCCGGTCAACTGTAAGTGCTGTTGTGAAGTGGAAAGGTCTAGGAGCAACAACATCTCAGCCGCAAAGTGGTATGCCACACAAGCTCACAGAACGGGACCAACGAGTGCTGAAGCGCATAACAATCTTATGTCCTCGGTTGCAACACT
>NC_140000.1:51540307-51552807 GCF_964263955.1 Coregonus lavaretus
GGGGGGGGGGGGGGTTGTGTAAGGAAAGAGAGGAGAGCAGGAAAGAGGAAAAGTGATGTGTTTTATCAGACAGGGCAGTATTGATTGATTTTCATTGGTTCACTGTTAGGCTTGTGCTTTGATTGGTTGTTACAGAGTTCAATAGAAATGGATCTTAAAAGCAATGCCAACAGGCGAGCCATTTCAAAGATACCATCAAACAATATTCAATCTGTAAGAAAGATCAGACTCCTGTAACTAGAAACGATTTCAAATCAAATTTAACCTGACTGTTACCAACCTAGTTGTCTGTGAACCAGTTCTGGTCCTGGAGGGAGTCTTTATTGTTCTATTGGCGGGTGAACAACATCAGTGTGTCTGTGTTGCCGCTGTGTTTTTATGACCTCTGCTTATCGTAGGGAGCGGTCAGGGAAGACACACAAAGAGAGAGCTGGGCTCAATTAGGTACGCACACACAAACACACAGGCCCGGGAATATGAAGTTACCCGCCATTCATTTCACTGCTTTTGTCCAGGTTCCAGGTTCACGGCGTGAGCAGAAATCATGTCCACACTGCAGCATCTCAGGCTGCGTGGTGTTGTCAACCGCAGTTGTTGAGACAAACATTCTCAAACATATAAACACATGTGTAGTGCACACACACAATCAACTACAGTGCACACTGCACACCCACAATCAACTACAGTACACACTGCACACACACAATCAACTACAGTACACACTGCACACACACAATCAACTACAGTACACACTGCACACACACAATCAACTACAGTACACACTGCACACACACAATCAACTACAGTACACACTGCACACACACACACACAATAAACTACAGTACACACTGCACACACACACACAATAAACTACAGTACACACTGCACACACAAACAACTACAGTACACACTGCACACACACAATCAACTACAGTACACACTGCACACACACAATCAACTACAGTACACACTGCACACACACAATCAACTACAGTACACACTGCACACACACACAATCAACTACAGTACACACTGCACACACACAATCAACTACAGTACACACTGCACACACACACAATCAACTACAGTACACACTGCACACACACAATCAACTACAGTACATACAATCAACTACAGTACACACTGCACACACACAAACACAACCTGTCAACTACATATTATTAAATATAATATAAATAATATGCCATTTAGCAGACACTTTTATCCAAAGCGACTTACAGTCATGTGTGCATACATTTGTACGTATGGTGGTCCCGGGGATCGAACCCACTACCCTGGCGTTACAAGCGCCTTGCTCTACCAATTGAGCTACAGAGGACCACATTAGTCAGCAATACACAAATGCGTCTCTCTCTCTCACACACACACTTAATTCCGTAATCTACAATGAATTTGCCTCTGCACTCCCCCTTCGTTCTCCTTGTACCACATTAGCATGGATCTCCACTGTGCCCCCTGCTATAGCAGAATGGATTTTCCACTGCCACCGTGCTACTGCTGCCTCCGCCACCACCGTGCTACTGCTGCCTCCGCCACCACCCTCCTACTGCTGCCTCCGCCACCACCCTCCTACTGCTGCCTCCGCCACCACCCTCCTACTGCTGCCTCCGCCACCACCCTCCTACTGCTGCCTCCGCCACCACCCTCCTACTGCCGCCTCCGCCACCACCGTGCTACTGCCGCCTCCGCCACCACCCTCCTACTGCCGCCTCCGCCACCACCCTCCTACTGCCGCCTCCGCCACCACCCTCCTACTGCCGCCTCCGCCACCACCCTCCTACTGCCGCCTCCGCCACCACCCTCCTACTGCCGCCTCCGCCACCACCGTGCTACTGCCGCCTCCGCCACCACCCTCCTACTGCCGCCTCCGCCACCACCCTCCTACTGCCGCCTCCCTCACCACCCTCCTACTGCCGCCTCCGCCACCACCCTCCTACTGCCGCCTCCGCCACCACCCTCCTACTGCCGCCTCCGCCACCACCCTCCTACTGCCGCCTCCGCCACCACCCTCCTACTGCCGCCTCCGCCACCACCGTGCTACTGCTGCCTCCGCCACCACCCTCCTACTGCCGCCTCCGCCACCACCCTCCTACTGCCGCCTCCGCCACCACCCTCCTACTGCCGCCTCCGCCACCACCGTGCTACTGCTGCCTCCGCCACCACCGTGCTACTGCTGCCTCCGCCACCACCCTCCTACTGCTGCCTCCGCCACCACCCTCCTACTGCTGCCTCCGCCACCACCCTCCTACTGCCGCCTCCGCCACCACCGTGCTACTGCTGCCTCCGCCACCACCGTGCTACTGCTGCCTCCGCCACCACCGTGCTACTGCTGCTAGTGCTACTGCTGCATCCGCCACCACCGTGCTACTGCTGCTAGTGCTACTGCTGCCTCCGCCACCACCGTGCTACTGCTGCCTCCGCCACCACCGTGCTACTGCTGCCGTTCTGCAGGGCCATCCATTTCACCACGTCATTTAGGAAGCAGAGAGAAAGAGGGGTGAGGAGGAGCGAGAGAGAGAGAGAAAGAGAGAGCGCAGTAGAGCGACTGGGAAAGAGAAGGCCCCCCTTGGTAGCTACACACGTTTTAAACACGACCCACCAGGGCTGGGGGTTTCTGAAGCAGAGAGTATTGGACTCTAGGTCATTTGGAGCAGTTTTGGAGCGGTGGGGAGCTCACATGACAGAGCGGCTCCTACAGCGCTAGCAATCTACATAAAAGTTGGCGTGCTAAGAGGAGAGATGTATTTTTCAACAAGGTAGCTAATTAAGTCGGAGTGTTATAAAAGGTATTCTGATTCAGTGTGTCAAAGTTAGGGAAGAATCAGCACAGTGCTTCCTGCAAGGAGGAAAAAACACAGAGAGAGCGCGAGAGAGAACGCGAGAGAGAGAGCGCGAGACAGAGCGCGAGACAGAGAGCGCGAGACAGAGAGCGCGAGACAGAGAGCGCGAGACAGAGAGCGCGAGACAGAGAGCGCGAGACAGAGAGCGCGAGACAGAGAGCGCGAGACAGAGAGCGCGAGACAGAGAGCGCGAGAGAGAGAGAGCGCGAGAGAGAGAGAGGGGTGGGGGGGTTGAAGAGGAAAAAATTTTAGTATGGCTTTGAAATAGAAACCTGTGTGATCATCTGTAGGCTTTATATGACGCACTGCAGTGTGTGTGTGTGTCTCTACCACTCCAACAGCAATAGTTCAATGGGGTCAGCTGTCGCTGTAGTCTTCCAGGATCAATATGAAACCTCTCTGCAGCAGCCTGTGATGTACTAAACCACTGCAACATGGGAAATTGAGTATTTTTTCTCTCTCTCACAGTTATCTGCTCTTATTATTTAGTGGGACCATTTAGAAAGCTATTGCACTGTGCATAACTACTTAATGTAAATGTGGTAAAAATATGGATTCCTATCCAATATATTAAGATATAGCAAGTAGAGTGCTTATTGGAGATTCACAGGCAAGCTTTTATGAGCAGGGCCTAGGCGACGGTCCCAGTTCCTAGTTTTAATGGACCCCAAATAAATGCTGCCTTGAAAACTGCCCATTTAAAATACAGCTAATACTTCATTTTAACTGTGTGTGTGAGCCAGGAGAATATAAATGTCTATATGTAATAATTGCAGGCTTTCATGTTTTCTAATTCGGATGGCCAATAAATTGTCAGTGTGAACTTTGACTATAAAGCACTCGGAACAGCAAACATACGCACTTGCAGATTACTGCTAAAGAGTGCTGCGAGCGAGCGTTTACTACTGAAAAATAGAGAGTTAAGAATGCAGCAACACACTAATAGTAGGATTAAAGAAAGAGCACATTAGCGTTCCTAGGTCTAAATGCGCAGTGTGTTTAGATTAGTTACAGACTAGTTGTAAAGATCAGTGTGGGAGCCTGATGTTCTTTTCCAATGTCTCAGAGGGGATTTAACCCCAGTGAAGGGCATTCTAACAGTGTTTGTGTGTGTGTGTGTGTGTACACGTGAGATGTAGGCCTGACAGTGTGAGAGGATTTAAGGTGACCTTGCGTCAGTCTAACACACCACCACCTCCCTCTCTGGCTACATCAAACACAAATCAGCCTGTTCAGCAAAGACTGGAGTCAGGAAGTGATTCTGGATAAGACCCACAATCCCAGCGGGAGAGTGTAATAATACAGAACTATCACGGTCATTCAGGACACTTATTCAAAGCAATTCCGAGCCAAGACATTAACTCAATTTACAGTTAACTGTCAAAATAATGGAAACCCTGGTGTTACCAACCCTGCACTCTTACCCACTGAGCGACTTGAGCAGGTGAGAGTGAGCATCAAAATGCATAACAAATACCAATAGCAAATACTGATTCTTTAAAAGAATCCCACTGAGTGTAACTGAGAGACCTGGAAGGAGGTGGAAAAGCTCCTGCTGTTCAGAGCTGTGGCGGCCTCGTCTCCCCAGCTAAGATTAGAGAGAGGAACGTATACTCCCCCTGTAGGGGCACTACTAATTAGACAACACGCCTCTCTTGCTCTATCGCTCCCTCGTTCTCTCTATCCGTCTGTGACCGTCTAATTAAATAGGAGGGTGATGGGAACATTAAATCTGTTGTGCGTGTGTGTCTTAAAACAACAGTCAAGGTATTCTTTGATAGAACTGCACCATTTTAATAGCCCTTTGTCTTTTCTCATTACAGCGGGGGGCTTTCTGACATCCCCCATGTCTTTGGTTATTTCCATACACACACAACGAGGGAGAGCTCTGATGTGCTGTGTTTGGAAGTGTGTTTGAACCTGTACACTGTTTCTAGTGTGTATTGTAACATAAGCAGCAAATTAGGTCAATTAGCCATTTAACTGTATTCTATACGATTCCTTGAAATACCAACACAACCATCTCCAATTGTTTTCTACTAGCTGGAGTGCTGCCAATCCTTTTAATTTGATGTAGCATATCATATTGCTTCTGACCCTAAACTTCCAAACACTCCACAAACGGTTGTTCCTGCCACTAGAAGGTTTCATGATGGATGGTTTACCTGTGTCTATGGGAGGAGACGGGTCGTGAATCTGCCGACTGCAGCGGAGGAGCTACAGTGGGGAGATTGAGGGGAGACCCATGGAGGAGGAGTCGGAAAAAACAGTGGCATGTGGTGAGAGACAATGCTTTGGGATAAACATGAGAAATATACTAGGTCCAAAAATGAGTATACTGAACAAAAATATAAACGCAACATGCTAAAGATTTTGCTGAGATATAGTTCATATAAGGAAATCAGTCATTTGAAATAAATAAATTAGGCCCTAATCTATGGATTTCACATGACTAGGCAGGGCCGCAGACATGGGTGGGCCTGGGAGGGCATAGGCCCACCCACTGGCGAGCCAGCCCAATTCTCTGGCAACAGCTCTGGTGGATATTCCTGCAGCCTGCTAATTGCACGCTCCCTCAAAACTTGAGACATCTGTGGAATTGCCTTTTATTGTCCCCAGCACAAGGTGCACCTGTGTAATGATCATGCTGTTTAATCAGCTTCTTGATATGCCACACCGGTCAGGTAGATGGATTATCTTGACAAAGGATCAAATACTAACAGGGATGTAAACAAATGTGTGCACATTTGTAACATTTCTGGGATCTTTTATCTCAGCTCATGAAACATGGGATCATCATTGTAGCATCCACTGTGATTCCTCAGGGTAAGTCACCCTGGGCAGATACTAGTACGAACAATAAATAAGGTGAGGATGAAGATGCTGTAAAGGTACTGCATCTGAACTGAGATGAACATGCAGGACAGGTGAAAGCAATGGGCCAGAAAGCTTCATTCACCTACCAAACTCTTTCAGCTGTGTACAACGTGTACTTGGGAGAGAGTCAAGTCAAAGTACGGCTAGGGGAGCCACTCTTTCCCTGGCAGTGGGGAGAGAGCAGAGGAGGTTACATCAGACGACTTGGCCAAGACCTAGCCTCCTACTCTGCTGGCAGCGCCGGAACAAACTGTTAGATCACAGTACTACATCTAGTATGGCTTCATAAGCATTGTTTCAGGAGATAACTCTCTCTCTCTGTGAAGAGTGTGTATAGAGTGGCTGTCTGTGTGTGTGTGTGTGTGTGTGTGTGTGTGTGTGTGTTTGTGTGTGTGTGTGTGTGTCATCTCGCAGCCAAAACGGCAACTTGCACTGAGGGACAGAGGAACAATATGTTGTGAATCGACACCTGTGTGTATGTGTGTAGTGCAATGTCTGCGTCGTGTCTACCACTGTGTACCAGCCAACTGCAGAGGCCAATAGACAATATGTCTCTGAGGTTTCATGTTCCAGATACTGTACACAAAACCAGTATTTCACAGCCTATATGGTGTACTTGATTTACTATCTTACTACACAGCAAAACAATCTGTGGCACAACTCTAAGACATATCACAGGCCCAGCCATTGCTTTAAGGCTAATCACAATGGACAGTAATGCTGCTGTTTCGATTGGTCTGCACCCCCAACTCTCTCCTCCACCCCAACCACACCGAAGACGCTGTTGAACATCCGTACGAGGCGTGAATAAGCTCCATTTCAGCAAGGCAGTAGAGGTTGTGGTAGCAGGCTGGCTGGCTGGCAAGAGGGGTAATGCATGCTCCCATCTTAATGTGACCATCAGGGTAATTGAGCACAAACGTCAGCAGCAGGAGAAGGAATATTTTCACTCTATATATTTTTATGGGGTAATTTTTACAATAATCAGGACACTGATGTGGGTGACAGAGGAAGGGGACAACACCAGGGAACAACAGGTGTGTGTGTGTGTGTGTGTGTGTGTGTGTGTGTGTGTGTGTGTGTGTGTGTAGGTTTGTCTGACTACACTGACATTCATACAGAAGAATACAGGTAGAAGTGTGTGCGAGTGTGTGTCTGTGTTCAAGTGACACACACACACACACCAAAATGGCCTCCTGGTCATCATGGGGAGGAGAGGAGTGGTGTGGCGTACAACACGGGGAGAGTGTGTCATCCTAGTCAACAACCTTATGCTTTCCCTTTTGCCAATTACATTTGATGGCCTTTCCTTCTGGATTCACTGGGAGAGAGAGTCACGTACACGCACATAGGCCCCTTCTCTAATCAAGAACACTGACATCTGCTACTATAACGTATTGATCAGTATGCAGCTCATCTTTCTCTGCCAGACCTAAACGAATAACCATATCCCCCCCCCAACCAATATCTCTTCTCCCCCTCGCTCAGCCACCCCATCTTGTAAATCCATCTCCACTGTGCCTCTATCTCCCAGCTAAGTGGCCAAACGACATGGCCATTACCCTGGCACTCAGCTGGGCAGGCTTTAATGAACAACAGTCATCGAGTGTCTGTCTGGAGACAGCAGGAGCACACTGTCTCTGGTGTTAACAGCCTTTAATAACAGTCTTCATCTGTCTGCGGTGTTAACAAACAGCCTTTAACAACAGTCATCATCTGTATGTGGTGTACTCACACACTCTGTAGAGAGGTAACACAGTCTTACAGAGAAGGTCTGTGTGTGTGTGTGTGTGTGTGTGTGTGTGTGTGTGTGAGTGAGTAAAATGTGTATCTATGAAAGTGTGTATGTCAGATCATGTGATTGTGCATTGGTAGCCTTCTTATTAAAATATCCATGGGGATAAGTAGCAACACAGGCACCAAATACTCTACACATCTCTGCAAATGTCACAGAGGGGAGGAGTGTGCAATTTGTGTGTGTGACGTGTGCATCTATAACAGTGTGTATATAAAATAACGGGTTTACACATATGCATGTGAATATTTAGCTTGAGTGTGGGTCATATCTCCACTGATAGCACTTAGAGACAAGGGGAGGACTGTATGGAAGATGTGTAGCCTAGATCTTGTGAACTTAGAGTGGGATCGATTATCTGACTATATAACAGTGTATAAAAGCTACTGCCCATTTGGGTTGAGACACACCATTTTTTGTAACCTTGGGGTTAGACACACACATCTCTCTTCTAGCCTATTCTTTCTCTCTAGGCCCTGTCAGATGATTGTCCTCTATTCATGCTAGTCAGATCTCCCTGCCTTGTAAAGGATTCTGCCTGGCTGGCTCTGTGGCTTGTCCTTCTCTTGAGCTCAGGCTCTCCTTGGAGACCAGGAGGAGAGGTGGAGGAGAGAAGGGGGGATTGCTGACGCTGAGGTTGAGATCAGAGGCCTTTCTCTGGGGTGCGGGGGACCTGGCGTGTCCTGGAGCAGCCTGGGGAGGTCAGACATTGTGCTGGGGTAAGCTGGCATGGGATTACTCCCTCTCTCTCTCTTTTAGTCACGCTCTTTAAAAGAGAACTTTCTACCGCAGCTGATTCCTATGGGAGAGGACACGCTCATTGAAAGGCTCACACACACTGTCTGATCAAGCTGACAGACTGCCTGACTGAACTGACACGCACTCTTCTACAAAGGTGTGTGTCTGACGGCAGAGGAGAGAGAAGAGAGGGGTCAGGACTGGGCCAGTGACCTCAATGCGGTAGGAGCCAGTCAGCCAGGCGTTTGACGACTCAATAAGCGTACGACAGACACACGGGTTGATGTGAAACGGGTATCGGCGCAGGTGGTAAGACAGAAAACATTGCTGTGAGATTGTGTGTGCCCAGCAGGAAGTGAGAAAAGAGAGGAGAGTGGGATCTCTCCTCTACACTGCCAACATGGGAGCCCTGGCTCGGTGTCAACACAGAGAGAGAGAGACAGAGAGAGAGAGAGACAGAGAGACAGAGAGACAGAGAGACAGAGAGACAGAGAGACAGAGAGAGAGAGAGAGAGAGAGAGAGAGAGAGAGGAGAGAGAGAGAGAGAGAGAGAGAGAGAGAGAGAGAGAGAGAGAGAGAGAGAGAGAGAGAGAGAGAGAGAGAGAGAGAGAGAGAGAGAGAGGAGAGAGAGAGAGAGAGAGAGAGAGGAATGGAGGGAGAGAGAGAGAAGGGGGGGGGGGGGGGGAGATGGGCCCTCCTGTAGCTCAGTTGGTAGAGCATGGCGCTTGCAACGCCAGGGTTGTGGGGTTTGATTCCCACGGGGGCCAGTATGAAAAATGAATGCACTCACTAACTGTAAGTCGCTCTGGATAAGAGCGTCTGCAAAATGAGAAAAATAAAGGGTGAGAGGAGAGAGGGAGGTTGGCCGTTTTCAGGATGACAGCTGTCCTCAGTGTGTGTGTAGCAGCCTGTTTATGCCTTCGCCAGGATCACCCCGGCATACAACAACCACTGTTGTCATGGGAACATTGGCCATTCTACAAAGAAGGGAGCAACGGCGAATCAAACACACACTTACCAGGGTTTCGGTTAGGAAAATGTAGCGCCGAACATTTGACCTGCATCATTTTTAATTTACCGGACATTTGAGAAATGTACCAGACCCATATGCATCGGGTGCATAACCTGATTAGGGCGTCCACCCACGGTGCTCAGAATGACAGAAATCACATTTAGATTATGGTAATTCATCTTCACAGAACATGCAAGTTGAGGATGCAATGGCATGTGTCCTTACCACGCAACTTGAAGATGTTACAATAACTGTCCACATGTACTTTTCCTCAGCCAACAAGACGTGTAACGAACAGCAAAATCACTAGCCTATGCATAGGCAGAGCGTGAGTTTCAAGTTTGGGGAAGAACATTTTCACCATAAAAATGCACCTTTATAATAAAGCATTTCATGCATCACATTTGCAGAGTTACGTAAAATGGCCTACTTTTCCTAATGTGAAGAGTAGATTGGATAGTCATAATTTAGGCTAATAATATAACTCAATCACTGTTTGAAAAGACCATTGAATGCAACACATGGCTGAGCGTGTGAAGAGGCCTGGCTATAGGCTATATCAGATATGTTTATTCTTTCTTTGCATGGGAAAACAACACTTCATGCAATTCTACTACACTTTATATGACTGGAGACATTAGCAGAATCTTTTTTAATAGGACAAATGACAGGGTAGCCTACTCTGCTGACACTGTAAACAATCAATACAAAATATGTTGTATATGTAATAAGCCTACGAGAAGGGGAGACACAAAAAGAATAAACTGGAGGAGGATATGATGGTCCAGTAATCAGCTTAAGTGGCACTGACCCAACAATGATAAAGAGTGGATACACGCAGAGGGCACTGACCCAACAATGATAAAGAGTGGATACACGCAGAGGGCACTGACCCAACAATGATAAAGAGTGGATACACGCAGAGGGCACTGACCCAACAATGATAAAGAGTGGATACACGCAGACGGCACTGACCCAACAATGATAAAGAGTGGATATACGCAGAGGGCACTGACCCAACAATGATAAAGAGTGGATACACGCAGAGGGCACTGACCCAACAATGATAAAGAGTGGATACACGCAGAGGGCACTGACCCAACAATGATAAAGAGTGGATACACGCAGAGGGCACTGACCCAACAATGATAAAGAGTGGATATACGCAGAGGGCACTGACCCAACAATGATAAAGAGTGGATATACGCAGAGGGCACTGACCCAACAATGATAAAGAGTGGATATACGCAGAGGGCACTGACCCAACAATGATAAAGAGTGGATACACGCAGAGTGCACTGACCCAACAATGATAAAGAGTGGATATACGCAGAGGGCACTGACCCAACAATGATAAAGAGTGGATATACGCAGAGGGCACTGACCCAACAATGATAAAGAGTGGATATACGCAGAGGGCACTGACCCAACAATGATAAAGAGTGGATATACGCAGAGGGCACTGGCCCAACAATGATAAAGAGTGGATATACGCAGAGGGCACTGACCCAACAATGATAAAGAGTGGATATACGCAGAGGGCACTGACCCAACAATGATAAAGAGTGGATATACGCAGAGGGCACTGACCCAACAATGATAAAGAGTGGATACACGCAGAGGGCACTGACTGGGGATGTGGTCGATGCTCTCCGCTGGGGCCAATAAGATAGGCTATAGCCCGACTGTTGTTCACTCAAATTGAGAATTTTGATAACTAAAAGACAGATTAGAGTCTTTTCATTGTCTTTTTACAGCAACAGCCATTTGCTTTCCAAACTATGTTTTCCTGCGATATAATTTTAAAATATTGTTCTAAGCCTGGCTGGGCCTCTGCTTTTCACTGACAGTCGCAACTCAACAATCATCTATTTGGTATTCGCAGCGGGCGCAGCCCAAATTGCACACGCTGCTTTTCCTTCCGACTGTAGGCAATACGATTTAAAACAATCCACAACTTGTTTTTAAGGCTAGGGGAAGCTAATGATCCTCTGTGGCCAAATCATGTTTTAGTAGCCTATTTTGAATTATTTTATTTATTTCTATATAGACAGGAGTTGGCTAATTGGGATATATAATTTTGGCCAATGAAAGAAAGTTGAAAACCAATAAAACATGAGAGAAATAGGCTACTGGTTTCAATGGCATATGGAAGTCTGTATAAAATAATTGCCTCCACGGATATGGTTGGATTCTGCCTAGGCTACATTGAAGCAAAGCAAAACATGCCTCGTAATATGTAGTAAAACAATTAAGTAGCTATAGGTTTTCCAATCGCATACGGCCTCCAGCTCACTGCAAAGTGGTGTGACACGCTGATGAAGCCTGCCTTCTGTTGCCTATGCATTTGAATGGCAAATGGGAAGTGCGCTTCAATTAATAGTTGAGAAATAAAACTAGTAATTATTTTTAATCATGGCCCAAAAACTATTTTTAACACACGATTGCATTTAGAATTGTTGAGCAATGATTGGCCTTATAAAATCACTGTCTAACAGATGTTCCGCTAAAATGCTCTGTATCTGTATGCTGTGCACGTGTGATAAATAAGATACATAACGAATAGTATGCGAATTAACCCATAGACCGATAAGCATGACCGGTCTAATGTATTTCCATCAACTGGTATTTCCATCAATGAATAGGCTAAAAATCATTATTTCGCAACAGGATTTATTTTCTTCTCCCGGGACAATAGGCCGGTGCAAATTTTATTTATCGGCTTTTAAAATATTTTCAATTTGTTTTAAGGCCAAAAGCCAGCTATTACTGGCTAACAGAAACCCTGAAACCCACATACACAGATGAAAAAGACAACACACAGCAAATTATATTTGCAAAGAAAACACATAAATATATGCTACTAGCTTATTTGAGCCCAAACGAGTCCCCTGTAAGCTGTGTAAGCACCAGTGGCATGCTATTCAGGGACCTATCAGCCAATACTTTACTCTTGTTCGTACAAAAACAAAGTTTCCACAATAAGACAACAAGCCAAAAGTTCTTGCCACAACAAGGCAATTCGATAGCATCGATTAAAAGATTGCGCTCCACTAACGCTGAGTAGGGTGTAATATTAAGAGAATGAGTGGGAGGGAGTGTGGAGGTAGAGAAAGAGAGGGAGCGGTAGAGAGAGGTAAAGAAAGAGAGAGGTAGAGATAGAGGGACTAGAGAAAGACTGTAGAGAGAAAAAAGAGATTGATGGAGAGAAAGAGGA